>NW_024468663.1:0-6811 GCF_001632365.1 Laetiporus sulphureus 93-53
CGATTGTGATGCCGTCGTTAGTGCCATCGCAAACTTTGTCGATGCAGGAGTATATGTGCCGCACAACTTCAGATCCTTCCGAACGAACCATAGAACGGGGTCCCAATATTGACGATGGTACCATGTTTCTGTGTGCATCACAATGTTGCATGTCGCTGATAAATGCTACAAATGCCTAGACTCTCAGACTCATTTTGCCAGAGCAGGTGAGCGGAGTCATAACCTGATGGGCGCGACTACTGGACAGATGCATGCAATACGAGATATCCAGTCAATACCAGATATCCAGTCAGATGATTCCGGGCTGCGAGACCTTAGCGTTGATAGTCAGGGCGATCAAAACAGCGGCGGCGCAGACCATTCAAGGAGAAGAAGCGTCGAGAGCCTGAGTGTTCTAGAAAGGCAACTGCGGGACGGGCCCAACGGCTGTACTGCAAACAGTGAGCAAGACCAATCAGCCGTTTGAATGAGGGGGTTGACTCATGAGATCGACAGGTCCGCCGCTTATCAAGAAAGGTGCCGTTCCACAGGTCAAGCCAGGCGCTTTTGAGAAGTCGGCCCGCGCCGTCAACAAGGAGTTCACTGCGGTGGAAAATCTCGGAGCTGGTCCTACTAGTAGCCAAGACTATCTCTGTTTGAACGCCTCCGCAGACGACCAGCCTGACATGGGCAGCGGACCGGTCAACGTGCATGAGACAGAGCACGTGAATGTCACCCCGCGGCAGGCAGATGGTACGAGATCTCCTATGGCTTCATTATGGAACGCAGCTAAATTGGACGAACACGCATAAGCCTCTAGTGGGCCCCAGGTACAGGATATTCAAACTCTAAGGCGTGGTGCCTCATCATTGCAAGTCCAGCTCGGGCAGTCGCAGAACGATCTGGGTGCCGAGGTATTGACAGGAAGACTTGCGTGCTCGGTGGATGACGCACAAGCAAGTTCTCGCGAGATCAATCATTCTGCATGCGAAGATACAAGTTGCATCTCGTTCAGGAATTATCAAGTCCCTGAAGATGTCTCATCAGGCAGAGACAGCGGAATACCTGGTGGAAAACCTAATTGGGCACAAATAACTCTCCCGCTACACTCGGAGGACATCAATACCTTCGCACCAATTGTCAGGAATCATAGCACAGACAGCGGCAACAGTTACCAGCAGCGAAGAGACAATGCGGAGCACGAGCCAGCTTCGAGATCAAGAATGCCAGCCAGTCTTGCCGCAATAGGTGTGGAGACAGGAGCCACGGGCAGAACGCCACAGCAGAATCGTGATTGGACAATTCGTCCAGGCTCGAGTCCAACTATCTCCAAAGCGGCCTTTGATGTTGGCAGATTAGCCCCGGTCATGATCGGGACTTCTTCGCAACCCTCCATCCACCGCCAGCCAGACGCAGCCGCTGTTGGTGCATCAGCTGTCGTCCGTGATCTCACTAGGCTCAAATCACGTAGACGAGAGCGACACTCCCCTAGCAGTGATTCAGCCTTCATGCCGTGGAATGATGCTGTTATACGCATCTCACATACCGGTAGTGCCTCTGGGTGGACTGGCTTTGCTATCGATCAAGCTACATCCCCTTCGTTTGACAGGGGTGACGCTCTGTTACCTCCGACGTTATCAGAGGCAGCCGCTAAACATTGGGACCACGGATGGTCTGGTTTCGTGATAAGCGAGTTCTTCACTGGCCAATCGAACAGCACTACCGTCTTTGATAATGCGCATGTACTCTCGCCTCCCTCTGAAGTATTAGAGCCCGGTTCGTCTTGGGAAGGGTTCGCCGATGCGGAAAAGCTTATGGGGGTCCACGGGCGTCATCTCGCCTCTTCTATCAAGCTCGACTTTCCAAGGATGGACATGGACATGGACACGCACACAGACATGGACACGCACACGGACATGGACACGCACACGGACATGGACACGCACACGGACATGGACACGCACACGGAGTATGATACCTCTACGGTCCCATTGGATCATCATATCAGTTCGGTAGGTCTCCCCATCCAATGGAAAGCAGTGTGTTCATCATCTTCTTTCTTTGTCCGCCTGGCCTGTGTAGACTCTCCCGCGAAAGAATATTCTCTGCTCACCTCCATCTCATGTTGCCGACAACTTCTTCCGTAACAGTACATCGCAACCTATGGACCGTAGTGACTTTATCTCAACGGATGCAATACAAGCAAGCGTGCAGTCCGACGTTTTTCCGGGTTGGACAGCTCCACCGATTCTCACGGCGGACAGGCCCGAAGTTCAACCAGGCTATACGCAGCGTCTTCAGTCATTCATGGATTTCGGAGGTTTCTTACTCGCCGACAACAGGCTCGCAATGGTGGATAATCCGACGGAGCTCAATGACAACTACGCACAGATGGATGTAGATCCTGATCCTGCTCCGTCAATGCCGGTTCTTGTCCGAACGAGCCGATCCATCGCAAATGATCGGCATGAACTGCAAGCAGAGCACTGGACTGGGTTTCCTATATTCATGCAAGACCAAACGCTTTCCGATGTGCCTCCAGCAACTTCGACACAGACAGAAATTGAACCTGACCGCACGAATCATTCAAGATGGAACGCAAGCGGTTTTTATAGCTGGTTGAATGAGGATCTGGCTCGTGCCAGTTTGGGCAATGATCGTGCTGTTAATCAGCTTGACGGTATCCTCGCGACGTCCATGGTCAAAGATGCGATGGTTCCAAGTCATATCGTAGAGCGACTTACGCAGTTATTACACGGCAAGGGATCGCCGCCACATGATCAGGTCTCAGCCCGTGAGGAAGACCTTGTAAGTACAGCACCGAAACCATCTGATCGTCACACCTGAACATCATTCCCAGAGCTCCATTATACATGACTGGATTGGACCCACATCGGTGAGACGCAGAAAAGGGTGCATAAATGTCATTTTCTCTTACGTATGCTCAGGCTGTTCAGAACACTGTGGCGACCAGGAAGGATCTACGAGTTTTGCTTGGCATTTTACTGAAGTGCCTTCAACCCCTTTCCGCCTCATTGCAGGGTAGACAAGAAAGTACAACCACATCTCAAGATTCGAGATCTGAGCCACGAAGTGTCGCAGTACGTCGTCGTACTTATGCTAAGCTTGAGTTGCAGGTCAGCTTGCACCGTCCGAACTCTATATGAATTGATACCAATAATGCTCTTTTTTTCAGGCCAAAATTCGCTTGCATGCCAGCCGGATGCTGAGACGCGACTTCGTTGATAGCCCTGTCCCTGTTGCATCGGAGGAGGAGGTATATGCCTTTGACGCAAAGAAACATCCGGGTCCCTCTAAGTCAAATTTTCGTCTACACCTGTCTGGGCACCTGATCTCGATGTGGAACAAAAAAGCTGCGGCCGTATTCGCAGATGATTTTGTTTCTATCGGACTAACGGATTTTCAAGACAAGATGCAGATCCAGCGCATGTTCCTCGTGCATTTAATCACTTTGCGAGCGCAGCACCGGAAACTGTGTCAGGACGGCCAAGAGCCATCGCAATTGGAAGTTGATCAACATATCCAGGAAAACCGGGAGCATAGACGGCGCGCAGTACGTATTTTCTCTCAAGAGTCCATGGCCTACTGAGTACCCACTATTCTCTGTTTTTGTCCAGCTGCGAGAACGGCGATCGAGCGCTGTAGGCACGCATTCACACTTCGCACGCTTCCGGAAGCTGTGGGATACCATCCCCTATACGGCTATGAGCGGCGACGAATCGGACCATTCTGGAGGGAAAGTAAGATACGTCGTGACGAGATTGAACTGGCGTTCCTCCGAGTTTGAAACATGGTTGAAAGTATTCGACTGGATGCATCTGTCAAGCAGATTTACTGCGGAGAGTAAACCCAAACGCGGCGCCTTTCCTCGCTATCGTCGCCGTGGATCAAGAAGACTCGAGCAGCTAGGAGCCCCAGTGGCTGGCTTACCAAGAAACTGCTACGATGAAAGATGGCTAGCCGGGCTCGGTGAAGTAGAGCGAGTCTCTCTCAGCATTCAACCAGCAGTGGACCTGGTGCATTCTGATCAAGTGATGGCGTTCGTATCCTTGACAGATGGTTAACCGACAGTACACTCATATGCTTTCTAGCATTGCCTCTAGATTCACACACATCAAAGATGCCTCTTCACGGCCTCTACCTTCTCCCCAAAGTTGAGCGGGTCTTGTGCGATGGCTTGTACTGTGTAGCAACGGATTGGATAGTGCTTATGGGCGGACCATGCAGGTTTTGCATCGACCGCTCTTTGTATTTCGGCACGTAATGCACTTCAAGAGAACGAAACTCGAGATGTTTTTGTCCTGATGCTGTTACAGCTACGCGTCAACAGGCCTACGTTCTACCTAATTTGCTTGTGCTGACAGTAGCTGTCCTTCTGCAGAGAGATTCGCGTTACCCAAGAAGATCCGTAACGGCGAGATTTCCCAATACAACTTCATTTTCGGTACGTCGAAGTGCATTACTTCTGTAGTCGTCGGACAACAGGCACTTGACAGTCGCTCTGTTTATGTCCGCAACCGCGACGATGTCGGACCAAGACGCGAGCCAAGCAATTGCTGCCGTTAGAGGAACTCGAGCAGAAGTGATCCGATCACTGTCATGTTGCTCTTGATATTGTCGTGCTTCGACCCCGGATAGAGTCGTCGAAGCGACGGTCTATCCAGTGGACTTGTCAGCTTTGAGAGAGAGACTAAATGCTTATAGTTATTTCTTCGCTTTCGGACGGGGTCATTGGAGAAGCGGCGGTCTATCCAGTAGACTTGTCAGCTTTGAGAGAGAAATGCTTACATCGAAAACGACAATTGCCTGCTCACCTCTGGTGCGGCGTCAAGCAAGTGGATTTTGCGTACCTCGAGCGGCCTACGTGCCCAATTCGGCGAGTAGACCGCCGACGCGAGATAAGACTTCCCGTCGTCGAGGCCGAAAAGCCGAAAAAGGACAATTTGATGTCGCCGCTGGCACAGGTTGAACGTGCTGTCGCAGTCGTAGTCAATTCGATGACGAGTTGTACGAGTGCGTCTCTAATTTGCTTGGCAGTCTCCCTGCTCACGGACGCTGGGATTGATAGCTGATGTCCGGCTGCCCGTGGGCTTGCCTGCACTTTGCCCCTCACGGCAGTGCTTTGACGACGCATGGCTCGATTGCACTTGTTTCAAATGAGATCAACGCGCGCTGCCTGGTTGCCACGGGGTCCGTCGCGAGGCATGGTGGCCTCGCTGCCGGCCTCGTCTCCTTATATTATTGTCCTCAGTTCCCTCAACAAACGCAACGCAACTATCACGACCCACCTCCCCACATATCCGCGGACAGGCCATATGCAGCAACATTCTCGGGCATACAAGCTCTCGCGAGCATATCTATGCCAGTGCCCCCAATGCACGCAAACGCTGTCACATGATCCGTACACGAATGAACCTCTGCGAGGAAGGCTCCTCAGCAAAAATGAGCGAGCTGACCATCGACGGCTGGAATCTCAGGTAGCGCATATTTCTGTCAATTCCTCAGACGCACAGCTCTCGTCCAGTGGGTCAGCACGTGATGACCTCCAGTGCGATACCCTATTTTTCCCCCGAATAGAACCGCAAGGTAGGATATGACACAAACCACATGAGTAACGATCCTCACATGCATGATTGTATAGCTGCTAGCCGCGATGAACATATGCCGATGGAAATCGATGTGCAGCAGTCCTCGTCGGACCTCCAAGGTGGCGTAGTAGAGGCTCTAATCGAGGCAAAGCACACGTTGGAGTCGAAGCATGCCATGGCCGCCGATCACGGCACGCTAGTCTTCCTTTCACCTGCTGTTTCAACTTCCATACCACTCGCGTTGCAACCACAGCAGTCGCCCACAAGAGAAATAAATGTCGGTCTCTTCGCTCTGGATTACAATAATTCCGCGAATACCACTTTGCTGCTTTATGAAGAGTGGCTTCTGGCATCCTTCCTTGACTTCGAGCAGTCTCAACATAACCCATCTGGTTCAATCAGAACACTCACCTCAGAACTTCTTTGTGACCTAGAGGCAGCGCTGGTTGATGTAGAGAATTGGAAGATGCTGGAATGGGAGCGTCAGCGGGTGGTTGCCGCTGTCAATGCTGATGCTCAGATTCATTCTGAGATTCTCTGTCGACCATATATAATCTCCACCGGTACGTGTAAACATCCATTCTAGCATCAATTGACATTGATGTTCATGCCAACATGCAGAGAGGTTCGTCAACCCATCAATATTGAGGTCTGATCCTCTCCTTGCTACCTGCTACCTCCTGGTAGCAGTTCTACATCTCCTATGTTACGTTTCCATCAAGCGTTGTGCTTTCATGCTTAACGGCATGCGACTGCTCTTGCATCTCGCTTTCACCAAAGAGCAGTCAATGACTCCTGAATCTGAGGCTTTGCTGACCAATATTCCTCGCGATGTTCGTGCAATTCTGCAGAAAATGGACATCCATCCTATGACCAAATCCTACGTTTGCTGCCCTGCTTGTTTTACCCTATATCCTCTCGAATCTGGTGGATCTTACCCTGATCGATGCTCAGCGCGCACAACTTTTCAAAGCCCTCCTTGTGACGCACTGTTGCGTATACAGCGCAAAATCAGAGGAGTCATCACCACCTTTCCTGTATGGCGCTTCATATACCAGGATTTCAAGCACTGGCTTGGGCGAATGCTCTGCCGTCCCGGCTTAGAATCAATTCTCGACCAAGACCTGTTAGCGCCATTCAATGATGAGCTGCAAGGTGAATGCATGGACATCACCGAAACGGAAACTCTGCGAGAGTTCTATGGCGCTGATGGCCGACTGTTT
>NW_024468664.1:0-6730 GCF_001632365.1 Laetiporus sulphureus 93-53
AACCTCAAAAGGTCAAGGCCAGTATTCGACAGTGTGTATATGCCACCAAGGTGACCAGCAGGAATGGCAATAAAGCCACCACAGATAGAGAAGGCACCCGAACTGCAGAAACCTTCAATGGAGATAGAGAAGACTAATGAAGGAACTTCTAGTGCACCTGCGCCAGTCACGGAAAGTGCACCAGAACATCCATTCTGAGCAGCAAGAGACACACTCTACAGTCCACTGAACATGTGTAATTTTGGTCAAGCACCAAAGCCAGGAGCACGTGATGTGGCCTATCGTGATGCACCACCAGTCTACCAACCGGAGCTAGCAAACACAGTTTTTGAACAGTCAATGAAGGCGTTATCAGTAACCTTGTCGATGGAAGAACTGCTTTCGATATTGCCAGATGTATGAAACAAGTACTGAAAAGCATGCACACCAAAGCGTGTCATACCCCCGAGTGCTGCAGGAATGACATCGATCCAAGAATTAACCAGAGATGGAGCAATCACTATCGGGCAGGAGAAGGAGTTCACCTGTCATGGAGAGCCTCTAGCAGCTACCGGATCTGTTATCCCCGATCCTTATGATGCATATTTGAAGCATGTTCACCATGGCGATAAACCTGAGCAGCTAACAGTCATGAAGGACTCACATGCGCTTCGCTTGATCATCAAGCTAGTTGACAACAAGGAGAGAGTAGAGGCCATACTAGAACCAGGATGTCAGATTGTGGCCATGTCGGAGGAAGTGTGTCATTCACTCGGACTAATCTACGACCCCTACCATCAAGCTCAATATGCAATCAGCAAATGGAGAAGTTAACCAGTCACTCAGTCTAGTATGCAACGTACCATTCCAAGTTGGGGAAATAGTCCTCTATCTTCAGATCCATGTCATTCGGGCAGCAGCCTATGACATTCTCCTTGGGCGTCCATTTGATGTGCTTACCAAGAGCGTTGTGCACAATTTCTTCGATGAGAACCAAACAGTGACGATCGTATGCCCAAACATGGGGAGAGTTGCGACCATTCCCACCATACCCAGAGGACCGCCCCAAGTAAGGGCACCACAATATTGACAGAAAGATGCGGGTTTTCACTAATGGAGGATACGACTACCAAAAGTGATGGAATGGCCCTAATAATCAATATAAGCAACACAGACATCCCAATAATATCAGCCTATTCCCCAGTTGTATCTTCTGACCCCATTTCAGTTCAGTCTAGCTATCTGCGGGCATCAGGGCAAGTTCTTGATGCAGTATCCTCGCTATACACAGCTACCTCAGCCATTGTACCAAGTGCAAAGGCCACGATCACACAGTTACTACGATTCATGACCAGGCTAGCACCCACCTCAGATTCAAGTACAAGGGCGGTGTACGCAGCCACAAAGAAAAAGTATAAACCGGTGGCACTCAAGATGAAACCGGTGATCACGTCAGTACCAGAACAATTTAAAATCATATGCAATATAGTAGGGGATCCATTGCGAAATCTATCAAAGCTACCCGAGTGGCCAGGACCATTCAGTCTGACAGGGCGATACACGAAAGAGCGAATGGAGGTGTTGGATGCCACGCACAAGCCAGAATTCTTGTGGCTGGAAGAACGAGCGCTAATGCACACGTTCATGTGCCTACACAATTGGGCATTCACATGGGGAGATTCAGAGAGGGGAAGCTTCAAGGCAGAATACTTCCCACCTATCGACTTCCCAGTAATTCTGCATAAGCCTTGGGTCAAGCGAAATATTCTGATCCCACCAGGAATCTACAAAGAAGTATGCGCAATTATCAAGCCGAAGCTCGATGTGCAGTATACGAGCCGTTGAACTCATCCTATCGATCTCGGTGGTTCTGTGTAGTCAAAAAGGACGGAAAATCCTTGCGACTCGTTGACAGCCTGGAACTGCTTAATGCAGTCACGATTTAGCACTCGGGCATCACTCCGACTCCAGAACACTTGGCAGAGCAGTTTGGCAGTCAGGCATGTGGTGCAATGCTGGACCTTTACATCGGATATGATGAGTGGCTTATAGCAGAAACCTCGCATGACCTTACGACATTCCAAATGCCGTTTGGAGCTCTGCGACTAGTCACCCTTCCAATGGGATGGACGAATTCAGTTTCAATATTCCATGACGATATGACATACATTCTGCAAGTGGAGATACCCACCTACACGGTGCCGTATATCGATGATGTTCCAGTCAAGGGCCCAGCGACTAGATATGAAAGGCTGGACAGGACATTTGAAATGATCGCAGATAACGGTGGCATTTGGCACTTCATCTGAAAACATTTTCAGAACCTCAACAGAGTCGTGCAGCACATGGAGTATGCAGGCGGAATGTTCTCGGGTACAAAGCTAATGCTCTGCATGGAAGAAATCACAGTGGTTGGACATCGGTGCACCCCTGAAGGACGTCTACCAGACAAATCTCGCGTATGGACCGTTCAGAATTGGGGGCAATGCAAAGATCTTTTGGAGGTCTGAGCCTTCTTAGGCACAATCAGAGTAGCAAGAATCTTCATCAAGGACTTTGCAAAAAGAGCTCACTCACTAGTACAGCTCACACGGAAAGGAGTCCCATTTGAGTTCAGAGAACCTCAGCTCAAAGTGATGGAGGACTTGAAACAAGCCCTATTAGAGTCCCCCACATTGTGCGCCATCAACTACGACTCTCTCGCATGTGTTATTCTGGCAGTAGACACCTCTCTGATTGCAGTTGAGTATCAACTGTGTCAGGGTGCGAATGACGGATCGAAGAAATGGTACTTCAACAGGTTTGGCTCGATCACACTCAATGATTGCGAAAAATGGTTTTCGCAGCCAAAACTAGAGCTATACACACTATACCACATGCTCCGAGCACTCAAGGTCTACTTAATTGGCATTCAGAATCTCATCATCGAAGTAGATGCAAAATACATCAAGGGAATGTTGCAGAAACCCGATATCGCACCCAGCACGAGTATCAATCATTGGGTCATTGCCATTCTGATGTACCAATTCAAGCTAGTCCATGTACCAGGAGTAATGCACAGACCAGATGGTTTATCGCATCAACCTAGACAGTCAGAGGATTTACTGCCAGAACCGATCGAGGATGCAGAGTTTGACAACTGGGTAGATCAGATGCATGGTTTCATTCATCATATACTTCCTCTATTGCAACACATGAGTCCTACGCTGGTGACTGAGGATGGTCGATTTTCAAAACGGGAGAGGATTCAGGCGTTCAAGCTATTTTCACACTACCAGTACAGGTGGATAATGGAACAGAGTTAACGGCAGAGCAAAGTCCAATACCCTACACTAATGTCTCATGATCGGCAAGAGCTAGAAGGAACGATAAACTAATCGAGTGAATCACCAACTGGCTAGAGACACTGCAGAAGCCGGAGGATCTGACCGAAAGGGAATATGATCACATGCTCAAATATGCAGTGCACTTCTTCAAGAGGGATGGACGACTTTGATGAAAGGATGCTCAGGGATCACACAAGCTAGTGGTTCTACCCGAACATCATCTAAAGATTCTAGCTAGAGCACATGATAAGCTGGGTCACAGAGGCGTTTTTCTGACTCGGGCAGCTGTGCGTGAACAATTTTGTTGGCCAGATATTGGTGCAGACATTGTGTGGTTCATCAGAACCTGTGAAATATGCCAGAAATGACAAATTCATCAAATATTGATCTCGCTGACTGTTGCGATACCAGCACCAATCTTCACAAAGATATATATTGATACGATGCACATGCCACCCTCAAATGGATTCAAATATATCGTGCAAGGACGATGCTCGCTCGTGCACTACCCCGAGTTTCGAATGCTCTGAGTGGAGACTGCGAAGGCACTTAGTGATTGGATCTTCGAAGACATCATTTGTCGGTGGGGAGCACTGTCAGAAATTGTAACGGACAACGGAGCCACGTTTGTGAAAGCCGTAGCCTATCTGGAAAAGAAGTACCATGTCAAGCACATCCAGATCAGTGGTTATAACTCGTGTGCAAATGAAATAGTCAAACATTCGCATTTCGATGTAAGGCAGGGTCTATTTAAGGCCGCCGATGGCAAAGAATGCAAATGGAGCCAGGTAGCTCACTCAGTATTTTGGTCGGAGAGGGTAACCATCTGAAGATGCATGGGATGCTCACCCTATTTTGCTGTCACCAGTACCCAACCCATATTACCACTCGATATAGTCAAAGCAATCTATTTGATTCTGGCGCCAGTCAGAATGGTAACCACCACAGACCTGATTGCCAGTCAAGCGGAGGCACTACAAAAATGTCGAGAACAAGTCGCACATATTCACAATGCTGTTTACGAGGCTAGGAGAGCAGCGGCAAAACGATTTGAATGAGTACATGGACAAATGATCAAGAACTTCGACTTCAAATGTGGAGATCTAGTCCTAGTATGACACACTCAGATTGAAAAAGTGCTTAACCGAAAAATGCAACCACGATACATTGGACCATACGTTGTGCTGTTTCGCAATCAGAGAGGAGTGTACGTACTCTCCGAGCTGGATGAAGCAGTGTTGGACAGGCCAATAGCAGCATTCAAGGTGGTACCCTTCACAACAAGAAAGAAAATCACCATATCCAAGGAAATGCTAGATGCATCAGAGTCTCGACTCAAGGAAATAAGTCAAGCGGAGGATGAAGGAGAGGAAGAACCTGAGGTGGAAGACAGTGAAAAAGAATCGAGGAGTGAAGAAGAGGACCAGCAGGCAGAAGAATCAGATGACAGCGAAAAGTAGCCCCCAACTGGGAGTCAGCAATGCACTATAGACAGTTTTCAAGATAATTCCTTTCAACTCCTCAAAAAAAAAAAAAAACTCTAGCTCAACTCTCAATCACAAGCCTATCTTAATGTTTCTTTTACCTTATTCAAGTCATACCAATGGTTTCAAACAAGCAACATAGATTTCGCAACCAGAGACGACGAGTACATTGCTCCGCGCACACGGAGAAGCAGAACACGAGATACAGCGTACAAAAACAAACCGTGGCTAAGCTCAGAGGCATTGCTGTGCCAGTCCTCCCATGAGAGATACTCAGATTCAGCTACCTGTGACCAAGAAACTTGTGGTTGTTCGCGGCCATCTTTTGCGAACCTTGGAGAAGAAGATTAAACTGCGACATGGTCGCAGAAAGGCATGTCCGCAGCTCATCACATTCAGCAGTGACAGTGGCCAGGGACTCATCAGTGGCAGCCAGTCTCGATGAGGACATGGCAGCAGAACCCTTCGTGCACTTCTTGCCCTTCGACGACTTCATCTTCGATGATGTGGTGACCTCGGGCTCTTCAGGCAGCACACAGAAGTGCTTGCTCTCAGGCTCCAAATCGTTAATGTGAGTGCACTTGAAAGTGCGAGTGGTAACCAGATCTGTCAAGGCAAAAATGGTTAGCACACACATGAAGGGAGCAGAGAACTGCATACTGAAGCGACTCGGCAGAATTTTCAATGTACGGCTAGTAGGGGCCAGCTCTTTTTTGCCCAGCTCCTTAGGCTCTTTCTTGAGTCTCGCAGCAGCAGAGGCAGCCTTCTCCTCAGCCAAGATGGTCGGCACTGAGCCTTGTAAAAAGGATGTTAGAAAAACACGCTTAAAAGATAGGACATGGGAAAGAAACTTACAGAGCTGTGGGAGCGCAGGCAGGCAGTCCTTGTAGCTGTCGATGAAGGTATCCTGAGGGAGGCCGAGTCACCTAGCAAAAGCAGAGCCCTCGCGGTTGGCCTTGCACTGTGCTTTGTCATAGGCCATCTGTAGAGAGGCTGCCTTGAGGCCACGTTTCTATCAACAGCAGATGGCAAAGGCCAGTGATGCTGGTAGTAGATGGTGTCGAGCCCGACCCAACCAGAGTCATCGTTCAAGTCAAAGACAGTAGAGCGCGACCACCAGACATAGGCCTTGTGGTCATGGTGACACTTCTGGCAAATTGGCTCGAACTTACTAAGGATGCAGGTCCAGGTCACCTTCTCGAACTCAAGACAATGACGACACTATAACGGTCAACAGAACTCTGAACGGAGAAGGGGCAGAGCTTACCAAACATGCAATGATAGGCTTGCACCATGCAGACAGGTACTCAGGAGACAGGGATCAGTCATGGAAGGTACAAACCAGCAAGCACATATGCGGGTCCAGGACAGCAGTGGCGACCTTGGATGAATGGCCTCACCCTTTCCTTGGAACAGCCTCGGCAGATGGAGGAGGTGAAGAATCATCAGCAGAAGCTTCTTCATCATCAGCCAGTTCGTCCTGGTCAGAGTGGCACACAGATTCATCATCTTTGGGCTCTCCGTCAGCATCGACCTCCATGGCGGGAGTGCTGGGCGTGCTAGGTAGAAACAATGAATTATCGGTGCTAGGGTGAAATTGTGATGACAATAAGGTTGGGGTCTCAGAAGCAAGTGCCTCAGTGCCAGAGGGAGCCATGATGCATGAAGACGGAGCAAGAATGGCAGAAGGCAGGACAATTGGAGAAGGAGCTGATGGCATCTCAGGAATCTCGATAATATCGTGTTCCATGGGCGTAGGAGCAGACGCAATGGAAGACGGAGAAGGGCTTGGTTCCTACATGGCCTTTTAGGATCAGTAAGGCAAAGGGCATGCAATCACACACCTTAGCCCCAGAAAGAGCAGCAGCCTGCCCTGAGAACAACAGCTCTTCACACCACACTAACCAGGACGGACATGCAATGGGGTCTAACAAAGCTTGG
>NW_024468665.1:0-2168 GCF_001632365.1 Laetiporus sulphureus 93-53
CAGGGCCACACAGTGAGTTTTGTTCTTTGGTAAGGATGTGCAGACAATGATATCAGTCTTGTTAACATTTCGAACGGCAGTGTCCTCAGGCTAGGCCCCAAACCCGCCCTCCGTCTCGGCACATTTGCGGACGTCACATCACCGTGGATGAAGTTTCACTAATGAAAGTCTTCTCGCCCGTTCGCGCCCATACTATTTGCAAGGTCCGTCTTCTCCATATCTATTCGATACAAGGTCAGATGGCACGCGGAACGCTTTCTCAAGAACAATGCACGTGGCCCGTACAAGCATGCTGCCTGCCTTACGCACCAATGCCGCTCGAGCGTTATGTTCGACCCAATGGGACCTTGAACATTTCTATGCACGTCGGCGAGACTGGATGGCACTACAGTGAGTGCCGAGAAACGCGATCGTACATGCTGTTAGGTGGGATGTCTTCCGATGCGTCGGGAATACGAGAGGCCGCATCACCGGGGACCAAGAAGATGCCTCCCGCACAAAGTCATTGTACGTCAAGTCTCAGGCCTAGCTCCAAGAAGCTCTCATGGCAGAATTCATCTTATGGCACGAGCATCGCGTACGAGGCGATTCGGATTTCATCAACTGCTATCAGCTGGACCTGCGCACCCTAAAGGACAATCCTTCGCGGTGACCCTTTCAACACGTGTGCGAAGCATCTCCAGAGGAGGTGAGGTCTCTTGTTCTCCGTCTCGCGCTTCTGCAAATTCTGCTTCTGCAAAAACTGATGCCGCAGTCTCGTTCAGTACAATGCCGGCAACGCCCAAGAGTCCCGACAGAGCCTCTCAGACCATCTTGTTGGGCTAGACCCAGCATGCGTGTGCGTAAACGTTATCAAGACCGTGGTGGGCGTGAAGCAGCGGCATCAGAATCAGACACTGGCTGATCCATCCATTGCGAGAAGATCGGTGCAGTTTGAGGGCTGTGCGTACACCGTGGCATGACCACATGCTGACATTCTCAACGCAGAGATCGGCATCGCGTCAGTTCCGCCTGAAACTTCATGAGTTTCATCAAAATTGTCAATTGCTTATATGAGGGCCAGACATCGTTTTGCGGTGAGTATTGCATGTTCATAATGCCAGGCTCACATTCTCGAGTCATGCTCTGCACAGGTCAATACCATCGCATGTACGCTCAACCTACACCGGCCGGCCACGCTCGTTCTCAAGAGAGGCAGAGTCGCAGGCTGATAATCCACTCAGCAAGATCACCAGACCCGGACACCTTCGCCGCCTTCCAAATGTCCGCCGCTCCAGACGCCCCAGAAGTCATTCATTCTCAACAACCTACTCCGGCATCACCACGCGTTCTCAACAGATGCATGCCACAGGTCCAGCCCACCCAACTCCCGCGCACGCTTCGGCTTCGACGTCTTCTAGGGTGCGACGCACGCCGAGCCCACGGTGCCAGTGCTCGCTGACACCCTCAGCCATGCAAGTGCAGATGTCCGACGGGACGCCGTGCACCTCAGGGACGGACAGCCCACGAGGGGAGAGAGCAGGCATAAAAGGACAGACGAGCAGGGCGATGCAAGCCAGCCAACCCCACCTGCATTCCCTCCTCCCACCCGCTCTCCCTTCCCTCAGCCTAGCGATATCTGCCCTTTCTGAACGTGCCTCTCGCCCGATGGGGACTCTTGCACACGGCGAGTGTGCTTCCATCTCTTTGTATACTGACACTTGTATCTCGCAGGGATGCATCGAACGTCAAGCGCAGGTCAGCCCGCGGCGTGCACGCTGCCAGCTCCACCTATGTCCACCTGGTTTCTAGTGAGCCTCTTCCGTCATCACGTTCCGTCTGCACTCACATCCATTTCCTGCACAGACACCTCCCAGTCTTGGCTACACGCGCTTGCAACCCGCCAATTTGCGTCGCATGAGCTCCGATCAGCACGCCTCTCGGACTTTCCGATTTCTCTTCCCAGATTCTACGCCGTCTGCCCTCCATGGACCATCACTGCCTTCGATGAACATGTTTGTTCTGGCCAGTACGCAATGCGATCCCTCAGACTCTGGTGAACGCTGACAACCACCGAACGCCCCTCGCAGACTCGACACAAATGCTATACTGCTCATTTCATGATGTGCCCGTGCTCGATCCTGGTATGCAATGCATGCCCCAGCTTCTGCCGGCTGCTGACCACCGTC
>NW_024468665.1:4763-6352 GCF_001632365.1 Laetiporus sulphureus 93-53
CATTTATAAGCTCGGCTGCTTTCGAGCTCGAGCGCGTCGGCGAGCCGCGCGCACTGCCAGGACATGCGTGCAACTCCTGATCTTTTCTTCAAAAGCTGTGTTGGAAGATTGCGAACATCATGGCAACCACTCCACGGCCTCAACTAGAACTTGCGCCGACACGAAGTTGTACGTATTCTCTCAACCATGGATAGGCGCTACTTGTGTGGTCTCCAACGCCATTCATAACGGCCCAGTAGAACCGCCCGACCATCCGAATGCGGTTCGTTCTTCACACTGGGCTATGACACTGACAGACTCTCCTTCATGACTAAACGTCGCGGTTATGATTCCCTGCGATCCACACCGTTGGACATGTCCTGGTGCTTAGCAGAACTCCCATAGCAAATTCCGATTGTTCGGTAGTCTCCGAAAGCAGTCACGAAGGCCCAGTGTACGACCGCCTGTCCACCTGGATTCGGGTCGTTGATTACGCCGTGACACTGCTCAATTCTCTTCCATGACTAAGTGTCGCGATTCTCATCATCACATGAATGGTGTGTAGTCTCCAATAGCGTTCATGACGGCCCATCGACATCCTTTCGAATCCCGGCCGTCGATCATGCCGTGACACTACTCGATCCTCCTTCACGGGTGTCATGATCCCGAAGGCCTGATTCCCTGCCATTCACATCGATATGCCCGCCCTAGAAATATCACATATGCCTTATCCGTTCACCTTGGTGCGGATGCTGTGGCCGGCAACACCGAAGTGCGCATGGACGGTGAGAGCCTCGCTCAGAATCTATCACAAAGAATGTCTGTCTTCCGTGTAACTTTGAGCTTAACCCAGGATGGGATGCCTGTGTCGTTCTTGTGAACATCGCCGTAGACTATTCCCCACTCGTCTTGCCGAACCGATAATAAATTGGTCCTGTCATGCAGCTTTTCTTTTGAGTTATATGGTAAACTGCTCACCATTTAGTGGGTGGAACCGCTCGAATGTCAGAAAACCAAAAGCACTTTGCCGTCGGGACAGCAATGCAATCATCATCCACCGTATGAACACATTTAGTCTGCTCTGCCATCACTCCATTCTCTGATGCAACCGCGCCCTTCTTAACTCGAATGCTCCTCCAGAACCTTCCATGTGCGCATCTCCGCTCGATCCTTCTTCTTTAATCTTGTCACGCTGCAGCATGCTCACTATGCACAACACATAAAATCTGCGTAGCTGATTATGTCCATCATGTTTTCAAAAGATCTCAGGGAGGAATGGCAATGGCAGGAGCACGGACTTCAGGGCCAGTGATAGAGAAATTGCTATCCCCCCGTTCTGCATCACATCAGCATTTTTTTTTGATTCATTTTTCTCTATCTTTCGCATCTCAGAGCGCACAGACACCTGTTCTAGGTGCGCGCCCCACCGCTGGCAGCTTCCTATCCACCTGGTGCCCTTCTATGTCGTTCGGCGAATGACATAAACTCACGCCACTAATTTTCTCTTGACAGCCTGAGTCGATTTCCCCACGACACCTTCCAACGTAACAGCATCGCAGGAGAAGTCTAATATACGACTCTTCGAGATGTTTTGATTTCGACGTCAACTC
>NW_024468666.1:0-2483 GCF_001632365.1 Laetiporus sulphureus 93-53
GCAAGGTCTGATGCTGAGAACTCATTGGTGATTGCAAAGAAATGCGCTTGTTTGGTCAAACGATCGACAACTACCATAATTGCGTTGAATCCATGGGATTCTGGTAATTGAGTGATTAAGTCGACAGAGATAATTTCCCAAAGTTCTGTTGGAACCTCGTTTGGCTGTAATTCTCTGTATTTTGGCTGATTGATGTTCTTGTTACGTTGACAAAGGTCGCAAGAACCAACATACTTTTTGACGTAAGTGGACATTCCCGGCCACCAGTAATTACGAGATAACATCTCATATGTCTTCCATCTTCCAGGATAACCTGCACTGGCAGCTTCATGATGACGCTGAACGATTTCTCGTCTAAGTGATTCCTTATTATCTGCTTTTGGCACATAGACTTTGCCTCAGTATAGTAATATCCCACTTTCGAAGTTCCAGTCTTCGAGTCCTTTTGAGAACTCTCGTTGTCCTTTCTTGAGTAGTTCTTGGTATGAGTTGTTCACATTGTCGTCTTGTAGTGCCTCCTTGACCTTGTCCACCAAATCATGATCTGTGACAACTGCAAGATGGGTATGTTGAATAGCTTTAATCGCGAAATATTCCGGTTTGAGCAGAGTCTTGTCAGAATTATCGAGATTTACCCCCTCTTCATGATCTGGCCTCCTGGACAGAGGATCCGCGCGATGCATTGATTTCCCTGGTTTGTGATGTAGTTGGATGTTGAACCGTGTAAGATATAGTGACCATCGAGCTTGCCACCTCATCAGCTTTTGTGCTGATTTGAAATAGGTTAAGTTCTGGTGATCGGACCATATTTCGACTGGGAGCGGATGACCTTCGAGATGTTGTCAGTATTCTTCCAACGCTCGAATAATTGCGAGCATCTCTTTGTCATAGATTTCATAGTTCCGCTCAGCCTCATTGAGGCTTTTCGAATAGAATGCGATTGGATGCCACAACCCATCGTCTTTGAGTTGTTCGAGGCATGCACCAGTGGCAAAATCGCTGGAATCTGTTTCTAACCAGAATGGATGCGTATCATCCAGTAATGCCAGAATTGGAGCTGTTGTAAAAGCTTTCTTGAGAGCATCAAATGATAGTTGTTGCTCTTCGCTCCACACCCATTTCTGATCCTTTCGTGTAAGGATATTGAGTGGTCGAGACTTTTTGGCAAATTCTTCAATGAATCGACGATAGAAATTTGCGAACCCAAGAAAAGCTTGTACTTGCTTAACCTTCTTGGGTTCAGGCCAGTCGAGTACACCTGCGACCTTTTGAGGATCCATCTGGACCTCGCCTTGAGAGATAATCATCCCTAAGTACTCAATCGAGGGCTGTTCGAAAAAGCACTTTTCTGGTTTAGCAAAAAGGTCATTGTCCCGTAATCTTTTAATTACCTCTTTGGTAATCTTCCGATGTTGTTTCAAATCGTTAGTGAAGATTAGGATATCATCGAGGTAGACGATCACATGGCCCTCCCGAATAAGATCATCTAAAATCTCATTCATCATGTGTTGAAATGTGGCTGGTGCGTTACAGAAACCGAAAAACATAACCGTGGCCTCCTATAAACCACGATGCGTCACAAAAGCTGTTTTCCATTCATCACCCTTGTGGATGCGAACATTGTTGTATCCCCATCTGAGATCCAGCTTGGTGAATATTGACGCGTTACTGAGCTGATCGATAAGCTCGCTTATTCGTGGAATAGGGAAGCGATTCTTCTTGGTTATAGCATTAAGTTTTCGGTAATCTTGTACCAGTCTTAGTGTGCCGTCCTTCTTCTTGACAAAGAATACTGGGGCAGCAATAGGTGATTTCGATTTTCGAATGTAGCCTTTTGCTAGGTTTTCGTCGATCCATGAATCTAGGGAATTTCTTTCCTCCGGATTCATAGGATAGAGTTTGCTTGGTCGTGGTAATTCATGTTCTTCTTCAAACTCGATTGCATGATCGTAAGGCTTTCGAGTTGGCATCCTTTCAGACGCTTTCTTGGAGAAGACATCACCAAATGAATGTAGATAATCTGGTACTAGTTTTTCCCAAGATTCTACTTCATTAATGACCTGATCTTCTGGGCTGCCAGTGTTTGACTGGGGTGCCGCTCCTGTCAGGCCTTCTTCTGGTTCAGCATAGCCACAATCTGCTATAGAAAGTATCATGCGTGCTATTTGTTCGGCTTCGGGGTCGTCCATTTCGACCCACGAGATGATAGGATTTACTGCATCGATGTTGTGTCCATTAAACATTCGGAATGCAGTTGGCTCCTCATCTGCCACTTGTTGTGCTCGTTGTGAGATTTCTTCAGCTTCCTCTCTCGCAATGGCTTGTTGTTTTTTATGAAGCCTCTGGTGGTGACACGTACTCGGGCATCGTGAGTATTTCCATTCTCCAGCTTGCCAGTTGATTTCTGGATTATGCTGATGTAAGTATGACATCCCAATGATCATGTCTAATTTCCCGATGTCCGTGACTAGCAGACGGTGGGT
>NW_024468666.1:4018-6141 GCF_001632365.1 Laetiporus sulphureus 93-53
CCATCATATTTTTCTGGTTGGTCAATTTTTACGCCTTTACCCTTGCGACCAAATGACGGCTCATCGTCGTCGTCCGTGTCGTCGACATTGTTACCGCCTTGCCCTGCTTTCCATCCCTGCGTAGATGCCCATGCGTGAAGTCGATCATGTGATTTCTTTAGGTCTTCTCCTCTCGTTTGGAGATCCTTGATTTCATCGTCAACTGCCACAAACGCTTCATTAGTGGTCTTGTTTTCCTCAAGTAAGGCTGATGAGGTTTTCTCCAAGTCTGCGATTTGAGACTCAGATTGTTGACGATGTTGGTCTAAGAAGACCGTCCGATTGTGAAACTCCGTGGTGTTACGTTCCATTGTATGCGCTTGGCGCTGGATAAGATTTTCGTAATGCGCCACCGTTTGTTGACGCATTTTTTCCACCACGTTTGTGACGAGATCGACTACCCAATTCTTCACATTTTCGGATATGTTCGCATTTGGGGGCGCCGTGTTGGCAAGGGCTTGACGAATGATAGGATTCGGGGGTTGCAAAACAATATTAAGACGTGCGGAAAGCTCCGAAGATGGAGCACGAGAGAAGCTTGGATCATTTGGAGTGGGAGTCATCATCTTACAATTCTTCCTCTATTTCTCGAAGATGTTCTTCGAACTCGACGATATGGCTATTGGCGATCGTGGCCTGTCGGACAATTACTCGTCCTGAGCGTTGGTTTCGCAGCAACCAAAGGTCTCGATGGATGACCTTGACGAAGGGTTGCCACAAAAACCTGGTTTTGTCCCTGACTGCAGACCACTGGTGGTTATGATGAATTTCGCAAATACGCTCGACTTCTTCGAGCCAATCGACGAAGCTATTGTAAGCTTCGGTGAGACGGTCTTCAGGTTCTTCAGATCCAATAGGGATATAGCAGATATGAACCGCGACGTTCCTCCAATCAAATTCTGGATAGATTTGGAGGGCGTAGATGTGATATACGTCGTGGTAATCGATGTCGAACGTGTCCTCGTATGTAGCAAACACTTCACCTGCTCTGTCTCGAAGAGCACGTGGAATTGAATCCCAAAGATAATCGAAGGTGTGACCGATTGGATTTAACTGCTTGAAGTTATCAAGATTGTTCGAATCGCCAGATGAAGACATATACAAAATGAATATTCGTATCTACAGCAAAGGTCGCCCTGTGACCTGTATTCCTAGACGATACTTCTGGATAATATCTCTGATTATCCAGCGAGCTTCTCCACCCTGATGCTTCCTTTCCTGGACGTAGTTGCAGAAGTCACGAACCACGTGTTGGTGAACGAAGGAAAGCTTGAATTCCGCTATGTCGTTGCGGAGGGATTCGAGCTTGAGTATGAGATGCTCGAGGTCGAAGATGTCGTGGTCGTCAAGCTGACGACGATATCGTTTGGTGAGTAGGATACGAATCTGTCGAAGGGTGCCTTCGACGCGCTGAGTCGAGATGATGGAGACGGCGAGAGGATAGATGAAATGAGACCCTGTAGCAGTCTCAACGTATGTCCCTTGATTGAGATCTGGACCAGATGGTCCTGCAGGTAGTCTCGATCGCCTGACCGAGGGAGTCTGGATAATAGAAATTGAACTAGTGCTGCGAGGGGGCCGACCTCCCGTAGAAATGTGTCCTGGCCTTGGCAGGGGTCTTATGGGCCGCTGCTCGTAGAACTCTTCTGGAGTTCTCACTCGAGGATGACGGATGACACCGTCGATGCTGCGCAATGCCTTGGTGCAGCTTACGCTGGTAGAGTCGGCGACTAACGGAACGTCAGGTGAAGATATGACACTGCTAACGTGCGGGTGGATGTGCGAAGATGCAACACTGCGGCGAGTACGCTGGGCAGGCACTCGAGGCAGGTAAGATGAGCAGACTTATTCTTCTATCACAAACTTAGGACGCAGAGCGCCGACTAAGCCTATGACCTTATGATCAAACACTTACTGACTGTTGTCGACGTAGGGATGGACACAAAGATGATCAAGGTAAAGCAGTGCCTTGCAAGTGAGCACTGGTAACACTGTATGGAAAGGCGTAGCAGAGATGAGAATAAGTCTGGGGGACTTATGCGTCTCAGAGCTCTGGCTTATATACATGAGCGGAGGGACCCTTG
>NW_024468667.1:0-6463 GCF_001632365.1 Laetiporus sulphureus 93-53
GCGACATTTAGCGACTTGTGCGGTCGGGACCGCGAACTGCATAAAGCGATAATTTACTCTCCATCCCACCGTGAAGCAAACAGGAGCAGGATGCGTACCTCTCCATTGGCATTGATCGCCTCGGGCATCGTCCCCGCCCACAGTTGCGTAAGCGCGCCGAAAGGCGTCGGGCGCAGAAGGAGCTTTAACTATTGCGCCAGGTATGTCATGAACATCGACCCGCTGGAGTGCCCCGAAGCGGACAAGAAGAGACGCACCACGATGCTTATGAGCAACCCTTCGACCCCGGTGCGCTGCCTGGCGTAACGTTGAAGATCGCTCTTGATACTCCCTGCGGCATGAGAAGCAAAGTTAGCACTGACAACAGGCGAGGGGAGTGCGCATTGAAGTGTACCTGGGTCAACAGAGATGGAGATGATCCCCTTATCCGCGTATCGCTTCGCGATCTGCCTTGCGACGATCGCGTTCGCCTGCCATTTGTCAAGACATGATGCATCATTAGCTCTGCGTAATCAAAGCGATGCAGCAGCTACGCACAAGTTTGCTTTGACCATACAAGGATCTGACCGATGCCTTTTGTCGGCCGGTGCCTTCCTTCCAAGAATCAAAGTCGATATGACCGAGCATAGCAGCGCCGGAAGAGGTCGTGATAATGCGCGCGTGGTGATCGGGAGACGATTGGGCGCCAGCAAAGAGTGCAGGCATGAGCAGTTCGGTGAACAGGAAGTGGCCTATGAATATATGGGCATGAATGAGCGTAGGATGGTATATGAAGCGTAGAAAGCATGCCTATGACGTTAGTGCCGAACTGCAGGTCGTAACCGTCCGCGGTAAGCTGTTCTTTGGGAGGGGTCATGACGCCACTGCAGTATACCTATCTCACTCCGACATGCATATATGCTTACGAAAGTACGCACGCGTTATTAAATAGCACATGCAATTCCTGTTCCTTGCTGTCCTCGGTACATCAGCACCTCGCTATATGCGCTCCAGATTCGATCGACCACTCACCTTAGGAACTCATCAGCAGCCCTCCGCACCGACTTCAAGTTACCCAAATCCAGTTCAAGGAAAATCGATTCCTTGCCCGTTTCCTCCTTCAGACGTGCAATGGCTACCTCAGCGCGCTGTTTGCTGCGCGACGCCATATATACTTTGGCATTATGCTCCAGGAGAGCCTTGATCGTCTCCCAACCAATGCCGGTATTTCCGCCTGCATCGTCATCAAACCAGAGAGAACCACACGATGAAAGTACGAACTGCACCTGTGACCACAATTACATGGCCCGTGAGGTCAGGCATCGTAGCTGTAGTAAAGTCGCCTCGAGGGAAGAAGACACGCCAGAACAAGACGGCGGCATAGTACACTTCTGATAGGATCCCCATGCTGATTGTTCAAGGATAAGAGGGATATGATGATGCGCGAATGAGGAATTGCACAGGGCTTCGTCTGTCAAAAGTGAGGCAGAAGTAGTCTCCGGCTGCGCTGTACAAACGAGAGTTTTATTCTGTAGCTTTCCCGATCGGATCGGGATTTCGAGCAAGCCGTGATATACGCGTACACGCAATAGCAATTCGCTTGTTGTGCCATTGCACGCGAAGTAACCGCCCCACAGTGCCGTCCGTGTATACGCAAGCTTTCGGCATCGAGATCGCCTCGTTAGGAAGCTCCCAAGCCGCGGCGAAGCTTCAAGACTCCGAGCGGGCTTATCCTAGATAGAGAGTGATCACGCATGCAGCCTTCAAGAGGATATGCAGGGATATCCGGACTACTTTCGACAACACCAAATGATGGTGGTTTCGGCAGGTGAGAATACGCGAGCGGAGATCCCCGGCGAGGTCGTTGATGCGCACGCCGATCATCTCTTAGTTCTGTCGCCGCGACACCCCCGGAAAAGTTGATGGCGCGGATTCTCCTGGTATGGCTCGCACCGACATGCTCTGACTATGTGTTTGTTACGATCACGGCTTTGCGATGATACATGTATTCCGTCGATTCACCCGGTTCTTGAGCAAGGTCTTGCTAAAACGGGCAGTTTCCCCAATCAGAATGTGAGGGAATTTCTTCAGCAGGCAATATCGTTGACTCTTTTGCTTCCAGTAAGCATGTTTCAGCCACTCTATCTGGACTCGTGCTTTTCGCCCCTCCCTAAATTCCGAATAATGCATGGTAGGACGATCCTCGCAGACTAAAGGAGCATTAGATGGAAAAGCGTGCTTCTGTCAGACCTTGTACACCTGGAACTCTAAGTATCTCTTTTGTTTTTGCCAGGAATGCCCCGGGGTGATCTGTGTCGTCCTCTCTCCAGCATTATTGATGTGATGCTCGACGTATCAATTTTGGACACGTCGAGGTGACGCCATTACTTACATTTACCTTTTATTTGAAGGTACAACACTGCCGTTGCCTCGCTATACTTCCTATCTGCTCACTCCGAGGCGAAAAGGCCGATTCGTTTTCAACTCTGAGACTCAGTCCATAATCACTCTCTCCCGACCTGTCATCAAAGAACTTTGCATTCCATCCTATATGGAAAAAGCTCCCGAAGGAGGCTAAATCACCAACCATAACAGATCCAGCAAATCACTCGTGCACTGATACAAAGATGAGGCGGACATATAATAGGAGAAAGTCTGGGATCAGTTCAATCCCTTGGTGTTGATTCTCCATACTCCTTTCAGTTATAGACCCTGTGTAATGCCGTTTAGCGTGACTACAGGACGGAAGGTTGTCAGATACTCACTCCAGGTACCATTCGGTGCCAACGACGCCGTATCCTCCTCCGTATGAGTAGCAGTCATCGGCGACCACCCAGCCGAGCTCACCCTGAGTCATCGCAACATATCTTTCGTAAGCGGATTCTATGTCTGTCCAAGGAGGATTCCACTCACGACCGTCTCGTAGCAGACATAGTAGTAATCGGCCGTGGGATTGGCGAATCCGTACACGCAATCAGGAGCAGCGTTATCAGTGAACGTCGTCAGCGTGTCCGGACCCGAGTAAAATGTCTCGGCTGCAGAATTGCAGCGTCCTGTTATCTTGCTGCAATCCCTTCAGCATGTGTTCACCACTTACTTCCCAAATCCTCGAGAGCGTCGGTGAGGGTCAAGCAAGAAGCTAGAAGGGGCTCCGCCCCCAGATCTTCACATTCGATGGTAGCTGCGAGCATAAGAAGCATTAGCTGCTCATAATAATGCGATCATTTGACTCACCTTCATAGCCGCAGATGTCCAACTGGCGCTTTTCCTGCAAGACTGGCTCGCGACGTTCAAGAGCACGGCGCTGAGCAAATCCGGGGCAGCTTTGGGTAACGACACTGATCTGATGGCCGTTGTGGACAAAGGTAGTGTTGCTGACAACCTCTCCGTCCGTTCCACAGGCTGCCTTGACTTCCGCGTCTTGGGTGGACAGACCGTCAGTCAATCATGCAGTGACATGGTCAACGATGACCTACGAGCAGCGGGGAGCACAACGAGAACCGCGAGGACTGCGGAAGCGAAGTAAGTGAGCTTCATGATACTATAGCTGCTGTGTGTTGCTGAGACGTGAACGATGGCGATGGAGGCAGAGCTGCTATGCAGGACCTTTATACATACCATAGGTCCAACCTTGAGTCTCCGCAATGGACTCCGCAAGTCATTGGAATCAGCACCGATTTTTCCGATGGCTCAGCCAGCCCTGTCCTGGACCCGGACGATCATGCAATTCAATGTGCTCTGAAGATGAGCTGTCCATGCACCGCGCTTGTATTCATTCCGCTTCTCCAGGGTTAGTACTGATACAGACGTACTCGACAGCACTACTGGTGATGATGAGGCTGGCCAGCTGATCTCCCGAAAAGAATGCTTGCCATCGGGCCATCTGTATCGTCAAACGGCTAGCCCGAAGCTGCCTGTCTATCAGGTGAACTTCTCCCGCACATCGCGGTCTGAACGGTTTCCCTAAAGCTGATCAGTCATGAACTCAAGTCCCCCCACACACGTGTACTGCAGTGACCATCGAGCAGCGTCTCGCCTGTCTATGCACGTTCGGCGACCTGTAGCAGCTCTCAATTGACAGGTCTCTGATCTACGCTCTGCCAAGAAGGTACAAGAATTTCCGAAGCGTCACGTCAATTTTCTAGCCACGTCTTGCCTCACGCAGCATGAAATTGTCCCAATTTCTTGCACGTACCGTCTGTACGTAAGGCTCAAGGCCGCGAACGGGGTTGACGCTCAGGTACGTCATAAGTTCACAATTTTCTGATGACAGAATGGCTATTGGGAAGACCATGGCTATGTTTGCAAGAAACCGTGCATTTACTCGATTCAAGTCGTTCTATATGAAGCGGAAATCCCTCATCCTTGGACCACGGAATGTTCCCACTCACGGACTGTCATCCTTGACAACTTATTGATTGCAACATCAGCAATGTAGAACCGACAGAGAAGCTGAACACTGTGAGCTTCTCTGAAAAATTGCTCCAGCGGGTACTGTGATGTCAATCAATGCCACGTATGTACCTCGATTGCCAAGGGACCTTGCATGTTCCATCTGGTTCCATTCTGTTGCCTGCTGCCGCCCGCGCTGTGTCCTGCTGATATTCTTGACATTCTGGCATCTGTCAGTCGGGAGAATTGTGCAGGGTTGTTGCGAACCGCCCCTGGATGAGGCATGGCTGCAAAGCATTTCAATGCACGTTCTTCAAGTACGAGATGCCCCATGGAGTAAGGTATATCTTATATCTTCATACAAAGGTGGGCACAGAGACCGGCAATACAATTGCTCGTATGAATAAATCGTATGAAGACGCCCGTTTCGGAATCCAGATGTCTTCTGTGATTCTATCACCAGCCAAGTACTGTGATTAACGGTCACTCTAGACTCAGTTCATAACGCCCCTTATTTCCGACAGACCAGGATACAATATCCGTGAGCTAGTGGCGAGGCTCGAAGGCTGACACAGTTACCGTGCCCCTGGATCTCTCGCAACAACTTCGCGGAATCGTCCCTGATCTACCTCACAGACTTCAGTAAGCTGTTGAACGTGTTTTCCCCAATGCAACTAATAACATGTGTGTGTCTCTCCTAATCCTCAAACCAATACGAATGTTTGAGCAGCTTGGGGAAAAAAAGCGAGCTCTGGTTGCAGCCGCGCAGCCGGACATATCGTGTCGAAGGATCATCTGCCGATCACTTCTCACGAACGCGCTTGCACTCGAAAAGAGCGCGTACAATTTTTTTATCATTGTTCCTTCCCGCATCCCCCAACATGATCCGTGGGAGATCAGGTCGCCTGGACCGCATCGTGCCATGATTTTCATCAGATTCTGTAAGGCTGGACTGGCGGCTGTTCCTGTTCGCTGGATTACGCCCTACTCCGCTTTCGCCGCATAGCGTCTAGACAATAGTAATCAATAGCCTCTTTGACATCTGTCGCGCTGCTCGTGCGATCGAATGACTCGAGCCCTGGTCGACATGAATGGGCGCAAGCAGCGGTGGCAGTTGGGCGGTCCGACACCATCAGTAACTTGCGCGTCTACTTCAGACCAGAATGTCCGGAACAGCCTGACCTGGACAGGTGCTCGTCAATCTGCCAAAGCACACGTTCCTTGGACGTTTCAGTCAGTCAGTGCATGTTGATTGTGGCTCGCGCAAGAGTGCAGGCTCTGCTAATGTTCGCAAGGGAGGGAAATAACCTTCTCGTCTGCCACCAGCCAAGGAAAGATGAGAGGCTTTCCTCACTGTATGCGATGAACTACGTCTAGTCAATCGAAGCTCAGTGTGGACGTGGAGGAGGTCGAGAAAAGCTCATGAAAACAACATGTGGGTGGCTAACGTCACGAAGCAATATGCTTCTCATGAACATTGTGCAACAGTCACCCCAGACATGAAGCCGTTTTTTAACGCATAATAGGCATTTAAAATTCGATCTGGTATTTTAAAATTGACATTTACATTTACGCTCGTTACGTTTCCGAAGATATATATGGAATCTGGGCGTGACTATGGAGTCACACAATACGATCAGCGGTAAATTCTGAATAAACGACATTTTGCTCAGTTTATAATAATGGACCTCATATGCCATCGTGTGATACGCCCTCACATAGTTCAGAAATAGCACAAGGAAAGTGACAGCTGCAAATCAACCTCCGCATATTGAAAATACGCGCGCTCCTTAAATTGGTGGAACTATGTACAATATTTGATGGTGGTAGATTCCAGATCTTGGACAATAAATTTCACATGTACGGTCTACAACAGTACTAGTACCGCTCGCAGGGTAACAATTACCGTGTCGCGGTCCCCTTTAAAAGCTTCCCGAGCTCGTGATATAAGTGAATAGGGTAATCAATTCAATTCGAAACAGAACAAAGTAACTTGCCGTGTGAGACTACCGCTGAGGTGGAGTCCCAGCTCAGTTCCCTTCCACCGGAATACATCCAGACATCAGATAAAGCGGCACAGGTAGTGCAAAGA
>NW_024468668.1:0-6225 GCF_001632365.1 Laetiporus sulphureus 93-53
CGCTCACTGACGGCCCCGCCCAGGTGCTCATGACGCGCGTACCTGCGACGAGCACGCCAATCGTCCGCGCCAAGGTGCTCTGCGAGAAGATCAGCGAGGTCTACCCCGGACGGAGCGTGCACCTCATCGGTCAGTACCGCCCCACGTCCTCCTGTTGGCCTGCTGATGTGGACTGTAGGCCATGCGCGCATACATAGGACATAGCATGGTGCGTGTGGCCATGATCGCTGCAATGTATGCCGGTCTTGATTGTGTGTATGTCTGTGCAGGGCGGCCTGGACTGCAGGTATCTGACGACGCATCTGACGGACCGGCCGTTCAAGGTGCTGAGCGTGACGACGATCTCGACACCGCATCGCGGGTCGTCGTTCGCAGACCACTTTCTGGCGACGGTCGGGCGCGAGCGCATGCCCAGCGTGCTCGCGTTGCTCGATCTGCTGCCGAACGGCGGCGGAGACGGGAAGGTGAGCCGCGCGGGTGGCTCTGCGCATGGCCGGACGCTGAACGATGGTGTGATTTGTGACGCAGGCGTTCGAGTTTTTGACGGTGGAGAACATGCGGAAGTTCAACGAAGAGACGCCGGATGTGCCGGGTGTGAAGTACTTTAGCTGGGGTGCCGTGTACGAGCCCGGGCTGATTGATACGTGGAAGTGCGTGTCGCGTGAATTCTGAATCTCTCGTGCCTGGGAGTTGATCGTCCGTGCGTATTGTAGGTGGCCGCACTCGGTCGTGCTGGAGAAAGAGGGGCCGAACGACGGGCTCGTGTCGCTCAAGTCGGCAAAGTGGGTGCGTGCTCTTCCCTTCGTGTCTCTTGTGCCGTGTGTGTGTGATGTGTGCAGCCAGCCTGACCGAGCCGACGAGAAGACGACTCTGTGTAGAGGCCGATGCGGGCACGACGGACGCAGGGTCCGGCGTACGGCTGGTCTTAAGAGGGCGCCAGTTAACCGCACTGGTCTGCCGCCCTCCACGCGTATCTTCGCACGCGAAGCTCATGGCCGCGGCTGGCGCGACCGCTGAGAATGAGATTACGGGGACGTTTCAAGCGGTCCTCACTCGAGAACCTGCACGTCGCGAATAGCACATAAGGTGTCTGTACGACACAAGATGATGGCAGCCTTTGTAAACTCGCGACCTCACGGCTAGTCGAGTGCCCCGTCGGGCGTTCTTCTAATGCTCCCATCGCATTGCGTCTGATCAGGTATGTGACCGTTGACGTGGAGAGGAGTGTGTATGAGGACTCATGGTTGCATATCCCCGAATTATTATGCTATTCTAGTGTACATTGTTACATGGTTCAATACAAACATGACTATGTTTAAGATGATGCACTGGCAGTGGCCAGAACGTCAGTCGAGCTCGAGTTACACATGCAAAGGTACGCACAGAGGACTGCGGGCAGGCGCGATACGATCACGAAGAGAATATGCATGAACGACCAGTGGAAGCGCAGGCAGCCTTTGCTGCCGTCCTCTCCGCACCCAGACCGGTCTGCACGAAGAATACGTCCTGCTAGCCTGGAGCGTGCGATGTTCGGGCTCTGAGACCTGCGCAGACCGCGGCCGATAGAATGGAACGCACGGATGTGATGAAGAACCTGGGCGGATGTCAAATGCGAGAATGACTCACGGAAGCACTCTTTGGCGGGTTTCTTCGGTAGAACTCGCACATGAAACGGAAGATGCAGGAGGGTGAGAAATGCTTTGGCCGCTCTTATCGACAGAGAAGCGATGCTGACCTTGTGTTATTCGAGGTCGGATGGGTGACATTAGCAAAATAAACTCTGCTTACCGTCTGCCTCGGAAATAGGGCCAAATCCAAGGTGAATTGAGCAGGTTCCCATAATGCAGTGTTCTGCATGTTGGAATGTAGACTCACATCCGAGTACTCCATCCGTTTTCCTAAGCAAGAAACCCCAGATGCCCATGAGTCATGACTATCGCAACCCCGAAAGAAGCGACTATTTTTTTCGTGCAAGCCAAAATGATCTGGCAGGCCTGGTCGACATCCACATCAAGCATGATCAGACCAGACTATGTCCAGTCCAAGTTCTCACATGATTACAAGTACAGGCTGCTGACAGGATCAACGTGAGATAGAGACAGCTTCGTGAGTGTCCAGACAGCTGCGACATTGTGAAATTAAGCCCAGAGCACTTCGAAGTGGCCCAGATGTATGTGAGTGAACAAGGAGCTCGGATTCTACCAAATGTTCCATGCCATGGAAGCTTATCGGTAAAGAGAAGTCCTGAGGTTAGCATGCAAAGGAAGTGCAACACTTACAGCACTTCGCCTTGACACGGGTAGGGGGCCAAGATGGCCTCAGAGAACAAATTGTATCAAGAAGCCGAAACAGAGCTTCTATCTGTTGCCGCCGCCGTCAAGTGAGTTGGTGTGATCTCTATGAGCAGAGCGATTTCCTGTAAGCATCATCAAGCAGCCAGCCACCATCGCAGATGTTGTCAACAGAATGGCAGAGGACAGGCCGGTGTACTGCAGGTCGACGGACGATTCGAGACATGACGGGTGAAGAAGATTACAAACACTGACAAACATGAGGCTAACGGCGATCAAGAAAGCAATCAAAACCAATGTGGATGCTGGACGCCCACATTTCGATCGGCAGCTTCTGTTACCGAACATGGCCGATTGACCGGAGGTGAACCGATCCTGCACGGTGGCAATGGCAACATGTTCGAGAGAAGAACGTTGCAGTGGGTCGGTTTGATGTGCTCTAGAACGGATACTTCCGTATTTGATGGAAAAATGGCCTAGACATCAGTCCAGCACGGTCTGCGGGCTTTCGCTTGGATCGACCACATCAGTTCATGCATGGTGGGTGAACCCTTGTCCCACATGAACTGCTCGCACGGCCGGCGACGGCGGTCGGACAATATGGTCTGCAACCGGTGAGCCCCGTTATTTCTGCGAAATATTCATATATTCTTCTTCTCCTTACCGGAGCCAGTCTGTCTTCTCGTCTCCAGGTACACAAAAGGCCTTGCCTCCCATGTTCCCACTCCCCACGAATCCCCCATTGCTGCCAACCCTTCAACACACCATCCCTCTTTTCACGCGGTGCGCATTCTTTCAAGTTGTCTCGACTGCTCAAGGTGACTCACCTCGACCGTGTGGGCAGATCAAATACAAGATAAGTACACCGTGATCGATGAGCATGTGTGCACAGAATTGGCCCGGCCGTTGAGCAGAAGCGAAAACTCGATAGCCACTCACAAACATCGCCAGGTGCAAGTCGATCCAAGGCACATCGACTGCCACCATTTGTGTTGGCAAAGTCATGCGTGCACGTCCAAGGCGCCTCTTTTCATCTCTTATCACGCGTGGCCTCAAGCCCTCATCTTCCGTTCACTTTTCGTCCAGCAATGACCAAGGTGCAAGAATCGACGAGCTCCGCGTTCGGGCCATCGTCCTTGATGTTAGGCTCAAGCACATGCTGCTGTTAAAGTAACGTGAGTGCATTTTAGATCAGACCGTCGGATTGCTGCTCACCGCCTGTGTCAAGCAACACCATCCAATGGATCAAGCTCGTGGTCGATATCGGACACATTGCACTCGATGCGGGGCATTGAGGGACATGGTAAGTCTTGTGTGGGCTGATGGCAGACCTTGCACAGTGGTTGACAGGGTGACCAAAAGCAACCTAGAGCGAATGCCAGGGAAGGCGGCCATCAAAGCCCACCTTGGACCTCATACCACATGCTGAATGCGAGATGCTCCCATAGACTGACCCCACCATCCATCACGGTCGGCCTCTGCGGCCTGCGTGTTGGTCGTGATCAGTACCCTATGCCTTGCCCCGCAGTCCAAAGCCACAGACAGCAGGAGGGCGATGAGCGCACGAGGGCATGTCCAGCCCAAGTGCCACGCGGGTGAGCGCAATCGACGGTCACAACCGATCTTGGCCGTCTCTTGTCGCGCGTCTCGTCAATTTCAGTATCTGCGTAGCCAACCTCTCGCCTCTGTCTCTATATGCTCCGGGCATCCACACTGTCACGATGTTGACGGCATCTTCGACGCGAGCAGGACAATCGCACGGAGGGACCGCCCTACTCAACACGTACACGTCAAAAATCGAGCAGCAGGTGTGGTTAGTTGCTCACCGTTCAAAATGTTCCCTGGCACTTGCTGTCCATCACGTCAAGTCACGGTCCATTCTGCAGTCTGTTTGCGTGAGCGGTGAGGCCATGCAACCCGAATACCATGCAGATAAGCACGAACGATGGCTGCAACGGGTCTGGCCATGTCTCGCCGCGCACCTCGTCAATTGCTGTATCCGCACAGCCAACCTCTCCCCTGCATGGGCGGTACGCTCGGGGCATCCATACATCTCGCGAGGTCGACGCAAACAGGGTGTTGAGCGCAGAGACTGCCCGATTTGACAGGTTTACGTGAAGGATCAAGCAATAGGTGCGTAGGGTGGTGACTTGCTCACCGTTCGAAACGTTTCCTGGCACTTCCTGTGCGTCGCGTCGAGTTATGGTCCATGCTGGGTCCATTTGCGTCAGCGGCGAGCGCATGCAGCGCAGGGAATGGCCTTCGTCTTCCATCGTAGCGGCGCGTCCCTGACGTGCAGTCTAGTCTCAGAACGAGGCGGCATGCTCAATCCTTCGGCATTGACGCACCCAGCGCAGAGAGGCTGGTGAAGTACTGCGGACGATACGGTGGGCCGTTCGCGAGCCATGACCTACTCCTTGCGACACGGAGATGAACGAGATGCACGGCTGGTATGGGCGAGGGCGAGTTGGACGGCAAGGGATAACAACGGAAGAGGTGGGCGAGCGCATCGTCGGTGATGGGGGATTCAGTGGCGGATCAGGGTCGCACAGCGCGGGGATGGTATCGAGGTATTCGTAGAGAAGGGAAGGACAGTGAGAGCATGTTGAACGTAGTAGCTGGAAATAAACGGAATGCAGCTCAATGTAGTTGAAACGAAAGCGGGCTCACCTGTCTTTGCCAATGCCACTGTAGCTGGTGCAACGGCTCTCTGCTCTCTGCAGGGCATTATATCCAAGATACTGCACGGTCGTACCTTGCTGGGATATATCTGGCAGTCACACCATGTGCAGCGCGGCAGGGTTGGATGCGAGAAGCGCACGTCGCGTGACGTCACGGAGACGGACGAGTGACGCTGGTGGACATCGCAGGTCTCTCTTTGCATTTCCCCATGAGGCCCCCACGCGCACGCCCCGCTCCAAAGGCGCTCAGTCTCTCGATCCCCCGCTCACCTACCCCCCACATGCCCAAGCGCGACAAGCCACATCCCGTCCTCCGCTGGTTCTCCGCTAAGCACTCCCGCTCCCTCCCCCGCTCCCATTCCCGCTCACAAACGCCCTCGCCCACGCCCTCATCCTCCACCCCATCCACGCCCTCCTCTGCCGCCTCCGCTCTCGCGGACGCCCTTGGCGACGACCCCCACCTCTCCCACCCTAATTTCGACCCCGAGGCGCCATCCCCCGTCGACCTCCCCACTCGCCCCGAGGCCGCCCGCCTGCCCGCTCATTTCCGGCCCTCCCAGCCCCCACGCTTCCTCTCAGAGCTCACTCGCAGCACCCTCCCCACCGCCTCCCTCTCCCCGCCTCCCATCTATGCCTACTTCGACCCTTTCGCTCCCGCAGAACCACATAACCCCGACCTCGACGTCTTCTACAGCCCCACGCCCACTCCAGTCGCTATCCCCCACTCGCCTGCGCCCGCTCATGTCAATCGCTCGCGTGCCGGCTCGGGGACCATCCCCTCATATTCCAGGCGCTCGTCCCTCGACACGCTGCGCGAGATTCAGGAGAGAGAGCGTACGCTGCATACCACTGCGGCGCAGCAGCTTAGGCTGCCCTCGCTGCCCGACTCGATCCGCAGCTGGTTCTCGACGGAGGAGGAGAGCATCCACCCGCTGCTCAGCGAGGAGGATCAGCGGCGCACCGCGGAGGAGGAGAGGGAGCATATCCGCCGGAAATGTGCGTGCCACTTCCTTTTCCTCCGACTACACGATTCTCACGTTGGCACTTCGTAGACTACGCCCCGAAGAACCCTATCGTATTCTGTCACGGACTGCTCGGCTTCGACACCGTCACGCTCGGGCCCGCCATCGCATCGCTGCAAGTCACGCACTGGCGCGGGATCAAGGAGGCCTTGGAGGCGAACGGCGTCGAGGTGTGTGTCTCTCGTCACCCATTCACTCCCGCTCACTGACGGCCCCGCCCAGGTGCTCATG
>NW_024468669.1:0-6173 GCF_001632365.1 Laetiporus sulphureus 93-53
CGAATGCAGAGCGCACTCGGAACAACTGCATGATCCTATAATGCGAATGGAAACTCGTTGCCAAGCACATTCATCAGTCAGCCAAGGCATGTGCGAACCAGATCGCGCTCGATGTCATACAATGGCCATGCCGGCAGTGCACGCAACCGACAAGATTCTAGTGTACATGATAGAAAACTGGAAATACTAACCGCACGCCTTCTACCGGCCGTACCTGGAGCTATGTCAACATTGAGAGTACGGAGATTTGCGATCGTCACTTACTTTTGCAACTCCCACTCCGGTTGTCCAAGGGACAGACATTTCTCGTCTTCAGCCAACGAGAGATGCAATGAAAGTGGAACGCATGCTACACGAGACAAGCATGTTATCAGCGTCTACTGTAAGATCAGCATGACGGACGACAATTGGATACGTACGTTGCAGATACCCCACGCAGCGTTGCACTCCTGGCTGGTGGCCGACACCTGGTTTGCTTGACAGTCAAGACCTAAGCCTCAGAATCAGAATACGCGGCTTGTCTGTAGTTTAATCATGACGCACAAAGATCCATGATGTGGTTCCTGCAGATGGCGCAGTTGTCCACCACGATGTCTACACAACTATTGGCGACCGAATCTACAGTTAAACCAATAAACGTACCCTATGCCCAAAGCGCGACAGCGTTCCACTGTCGTCGAAAACCACGGCAACACAAAGAGGGCGTGTCAGCGAACCTCACCAAGCCTCGGGCATGATGGCTGATCCCAATCGTACCTTCTTCACCTCAAAACGCTTCTTCTCCTCCCTCTCCTTTCCGGTAGCAACCGCAAGATTTTCAACGTCGACGTCCATATCGGCCATGGCAGATCGTTGCAAATGAGCGAGGAGGATGAACGGAGGAGGCGTGGATGGCGAGGTTAGCAAGCGACGAAAGCGCGGGTCGTGTGCAAGGACACCTGTGCGACGAGCGCTTGTCACAGCTACTGCTGCAGTCAAGAACTCGGCATACCGCTTTTCGTGAATTGTCCTGAGGACCGCCCACGACCCTCTTGTTTGAACGCAGACATCTTTACTGGTGCTTCCAATGTCCTAGATGAATCAGAACCTCACTCAAGCATTCTACGCCTACTTCCAGGCTGCACATTCTGGTCTGCTGCAGTCTCTATCGCATCGCAGCAGGTGCTGCGATAGAACTCGGAAATCGCCTCGAGTCTTACACTTTGAATAGATGCGCACCTGAGGCCCTGGATCAGCTGTCCTTGGACATCGCAAAGCTGAGGAAGGAATTGACGCATGCTACTAGCTTCTTGCCCAGCTGTGATCAGAGGCAGTGTGATATTGTACGTACATATTCCGGGGATAAACGTGCCTACTCAATGTTCTATTTTCACAGAAATTGAAGGAGCTTGAAGAGTCTCTGCAGAAGCTCCGAACCGCATTAGCACCGAAACCAGAGTTCACTTCTAAACGCAAAGTGAACAAGCCATCTATCTCGCCCGTACCCTCAAACTCTACTCAAGAGCAAGTTCCTAATGTGCTACTGTCAAGCAACACGAGCTCTCCCGCTGGTCTCCCTTCAACAAGTCTCAGCCTCTCAGGCCATTCGCACGAATACCTCACTTGTTCCTCATTTCTTGCCTCCACGGCGGTCGACGCATCCGATCTCGCAATATCTGACCTCGCTCACTGCGTTGTCAACCTCCTTCCTTCAACCTCAGCAGACCTTCAAAGCAACCTCAAGATCACCGTTCTCCATGCCCGGAATGTGCGCAATTGCATCCTTCTTCTACCTCAGATCGAAGGCAGTGCACTTTTACACGATCTCTCGAGATGTATCATAGTTCTTAGATGTCATCAGGTTCGTTATTGCTGTCCATGCTTTCCGTCAAACAGTACAACGTTGTGATAGTATCGCATGCATACATCATCACAGACCGACGTCTACATTGCGGTGTCTTCCAAACCAATCATAGAGCATTCCACCAACATCAGGTTTGCACTATACCCTGCTCCTCTGCGGTCGTCTGACACTGTATGTCCGTTCGCTCAGCCACTGTGACCTCAATAGCCACGCTGACCGAATTACAGAATCCGATGGGCAACAACCTTTCCAAGCCAGATTTCTCTCATATCCGGCCCACGCCCTCGCCGAACTGGGCCTTGCTGGCGGAGAACGAGATGATCAGGGAGAGCGACTGGCCAGTCCACGGAGACGTCGACGTAGATGAAGTCTTGCGCAAGTTGCTACCTAGCGCCTAGTATGTAGTATTAAGTGTCAAACGTATAATGCATTTCGTGCGCTGAGTGCAAATTTCGTGCCAGTGGATGCTCATGCTGATGGTGGAGACTTTGGGTCGTAATTTTCCCTTCCTGAGTCAACTGTATATCCCGGAGTTATACAACCCAGCCCGATTCAAGTGCAGCATTGAATATGACGAGACCGCTTAACGATAGATGGCCGTGCCTCATGTACCATGAAAAGGTATATAGGGCTCCCCAAGGAAAAAACGGCTGAACAACGAGGTGATAGTTATTGGATGAGCGTGTTTGCCCGATGTGTGATAGTAAAAGGACTCACAATGAGATCCAACATGACTACCGTGCCCGGCAAATGATCTCTCCCCCAAGGTTTAGTTGCAGCGCCTCCCTCGCTTCCACCCACTCATGCTCCTGGTTCTTCGTCCGTACGATCGCAATCTCGCCCATCCGTAGCGGCTTCACGCCCTGCGTTCTCCTCCCCGAACATATCAGCCGCAGAGCATCCAAGTCCATGAGAACCGCCTTGCTCGGCTTGCTGACGAGCTCCATGGCGTTCAAGACCGGCCGTTCCTCGCGGTACTTCAGGTCCACCCAAATCCGCCGCTGCGCCACTCCAGCGTCGAGAAACTCAAGCGGATCAGGCTCACCTACTGTTCCACGGTACATAGAGGTTATGAAGCCGTTCCGGAGGATGGCTGTGGTGTGCGGAACTGCTATGCGTTGCTGCCGCACACGGAAGGCATTTTGTAGAGATGAGCATAGTTCATGAGCGTGCACCATCGCTGTAGGCCTGCGCAGGAGTATAAGACGTGTCAGCTGGGCACAGCATCGCGAAAACCTCAAGGACGCACCGGGCAATGGAAGATGTTCCTCGATCTTCTACGCGAAGAGCATTCCTGCAGCGGGCGTCTACTTGATGGGATTGAGCAGTTGAATATGCCGAGGACGAGTGCTTAAAAGCAGGAGAATGAACGGAAAAACGGAATGAGGATGCAGGGAGGCTTTCCGCTGGCGCAGCGTTGGCGCAGCGCGTTGATCACGAGCGGCACGTGCACGCGCGGTGCGGCTTCGATCCATACGCGCACGCTACGTTCGCTGCATACCACACGCGCACAGCCAGCTGATTCTGTCCAATTCTTCCACGTCCTGACTTCTCGATGTGTTCTGGTGGGGGACTGAGTACCATGCAACCACCACAACTCAAGTTTGATGACAAGTTCAACCTTCCCGACGGCAAGCTCATCGTAGTCTCGCAAGGCTTAGGATTTCGTATCCATCAAGATGACATTGCTCGTTGGAACCCAGAACTTGCAGACGCAGTGGTCCGTTTGACTGCTGACGGCACAGCTCCTATGGAGATAGTTGAAGATGAGAGTGTTGATGAAGATGACGGTATGAGCCCTGTTCCATCAGGGGAAGATAGGGAAGGATATACACTCAGTTCAAGTCACCTGCTGGAAGAGTGCGTAGTCCTCCATTTGGACATCGAGGCAGATGATATTCGTCGCTTTCTCGGAGCTGTCTATAGCATGGATATGTATGCTCATTGCGTTTCAAGTTAATTCTGAAGGCACTGACTTCAATCTGCTCTAGGACACGGTCAACAGAGCCAAAGGACTTCGCTACCATTGCCTCAGTCCTCCGACTCGCTTACTACTTCAAAATTCAAGATCTCATCGATGGTCTTCTCAAGAAGATCTGCACTTGGTTCCCAAAGACGCTGGACGAGTGGAAAGCTTTCGTCAATGACGAAAGTCCTTCACTTGTGCTGAAGCCCGACGATATTGTCACAGCAATCAAAGTTGCTCATATGACTGACACCATGTCTATTCTTCCTACGGCACTCTATCGCTGCTGCAGTCTTGACGCATTCGAGCTTGCGAGATGTTCATGGCACGATCATCTCATGAAGGAATCGTATGCAAAATATATTGGGATCATCTCCTCTAGCCGGGTTCGTTTAGCATTCAAGGCCGAAGATGTATGCGCGATATCGCTGAAGGACATCAGTCCCACGTGTGGGACTGCACCGCTATGCACGCGTGAATTAGACCAGTATGTTCAAGTTTTATGTTGAGTGTCTTGATTGTTAACGCTTGTTGCAGGTTGAGAGAAAAGCATACCCCGGAAGCGTCATTGGCATCACTTCACATCATTGACACTCTCACACTTATCCATGAAGACATTCATGCGCGGAGGTCTGGAGAGAGCGGTTTCTGTGATGAATGTGTAGTGCACGTGCAGCGCGGTATCGCCAGGCTGCAGGAGGAGTACTGGCGTGAAATGCCAAAGTTCATGGGCGTTGATTCCATAGTGCAAGACTGGTCTTGACTGGGAGATTATTTCAACGTATCATCGAAGGCAATCTGGAAGGTCTGATGCAGTCATGCGACTTGTGTGAGAACCGTACTGATACTTACGGCAATCAGATTCACCCCATACTCGTGAAAGTCCTGCAGGTTCCCTGGGCTCTGGCATGTCGGAAGGATTGTCAGCGTGGCGCGTAAACTGTCTTTCTCAATGTATACTTCCAAATCATGTCTACATCAGCATAGCTACGAGGAATATTCCAGTTCAGTGTTGACATAGGACGCCACAATGTCGGCGGTCTCCTACGTACTATCGATGTCACTCTGCTCTCCTGCATACGCCACGTAAGTGCCTCCGATTTGACGGCTGAAACGGTACATTAGCACCCATCCACACAGCTAGCATCCTCACATTCCCCAACGCTGACTCCGTGACTGCAACCAGCGCATCGTCAGTCCAGACATAAATTCAGCCTCACCATTGTGAAGATGCTCACTTGAGCATGCCGTCGTTCTCCGCGGTGACCGCGACTCTTGGAAACGTCCCGTTATGCACGTCAAAGTCGTCCTTCCATGAGAATCCCCTTGCACGCGGCGCCGTCATCAGCAAAATCAGCTCCACCTGTTTGTCCCGCGGGTCATTGTCATACAGCCACTGTCAGACGAGCACGAGCTGCAAGATCACACGTATACATCAGCTTAGAGTACCAAGCGGATAGACGAGTCGACAAGGCGCCTCCTCCCACCGGACTTGCTGGTATCCTCTCGAGTCGAAGAAGCATTTATTCAGGTCGTACAATCCCTCGTCGCTTAGCTCGTAGAGGATGCAGAAGGAGAAGCACAGCATGATCGGAACCTAATGGCGGATCGCAGCCTCAGGTCAACCGTACAACGTACAAGTGCGTTACTTAGAAGAACGCACCTTTCCAATCCACACTTTCCTCGTATCCTCTGCATTCCCAAGTCATCATCAATGCCTGATCTTCTTGGTCCGACCCGCCTTACGACGCAGTCGGGCAGCTTTCCGAGCGCCCATCTTTAACACCGAACCCTGTCAGCGAAGGAACATGGCAATCAGTCAATGACTGACCTTGGCCTTCTCTTCCTCGAGCCTGCGGCGCTTCTCAGCAGCTTTCTTGCGTTCGAGCGTGATCTCGCGCCGTCTGGCCAAGCACAACACTAACTTAGCCTCGCATCCATCTGAAACAGTGAGGACACGTACCGCGCCTTCTCAGCCCTTTTCTCCTCGCTGAGTTCTGCCTGTAGTTTCTTATCGGCCTTCTCCTTTGGGGTCTTTTGCATGCAGTCCTCTCAGCTGTTCGGTCTTTACGCCGTCAGAGATATGAGATCGCCTAGAAACGGGGTCAAGATTGGACAAGCGGGGTGAGTGTGCACGCACACGGTTGCAGACTTACGATGATACCCGGCCGGCAGAAGAGGCTGAGCTTCATCCATGCTCGAGCTGGATGCCATTCTCAACGTCGCGGGAGGAACCAGGTTGGCTTGTTCCTTGCAGCCGCTCATCCGACGACGGGTCGTAGTCCGGATTGACATTCAAGGCCGCTTCCGGCGGCGAGTTGAAAAAATCCCAAACGCTGACCGTACTTTCGCACGCGGGCGGGC
>NW_024468670.1:0-1981 GCF_001632365.1 Laetiporus sulphureus 93-53
TATCCTGACTTAACCCTTCTCACGAAAACGCTCGCCTGCTGCCCTTCCATACTGCGACGGCCGAATACCACACGAACGCCCTTCGGCGGGGTATGCAGATACCCCAAATTGAAGCTCACCTCTCCTCCTCCATTTGCGACAGCTCAGCGATCCCGGTCTCGTGCATTACGAGTGCAGACAGGTGCGTTTGTGCGGCTAGCAGGGGAGCGGTCCAGTACTGCTCCGCGGAGAGGATAGTGGCGAACGCATTGACGGCCTGCGTCGTCTTTGTGCTTGCAGTGGTCGGCAGCAGTACGCGAGAATCGAACATGACAAGGTTCTTGTCGGACACAGAGGAGAATAAGGACGCAGTTAAGCTAACAATATTCGAGCAGGTTCCTTCAAGCTGAGAGCGCTGGTGGCAGAATGAGGCGGAGACTTCGAGGTTCAAACGTTCACGATTGATCGAGTGTTCACAAACAGTAAGCATTATTTAGTCATAGAGATCGATGAGAGGGCAAGCACGAAGCATCCCGTTGGCCGTTGGAGACATGATGGAACACTCCTCGGGCACGAGTCTACGAATCCTTGATCAGTAGCGCGCAAGTTGTGCGTGCTATCATTCATTATCATTCATGACTGACTTTGACTCTCGAGCAGGCCGAGTTCTGATGGCACGACGAAACCATGCAACCTCACCATTCTCCGTCGTTCTTGCTTTCCGATCCCATACTCGTCGTGGAGCTCCTGTTCAGCGCAACTAAGCTAAGTACATGATCCACATGCGCCTGTAATGCGGACGAACAGTCTATCCGTCAACAACGTATGTCCTTACTTTCATCCACTGTCGTCCACTACGATCTGTCAATTATCAACAGGTCGAGGAGATGATCTCTGTGTCGGATACCACCGTCTGGATGGTGAGCACTGCGAATGGCCATTGTCGCCTTCATAGGCTTCTCAAATCACGGATGTCGCGTTAAAAAGCGGTATGTCAGATGCGCCACTGGTCACCGCAAAGAAAGAGCATGCAGAATAGGTGAGATCAGATACAGAATCCCGAAGACGAACGCTACGATGCTGCCCCAAGAAGTTCACCGACGAATGAAGCACGTCAGAAGAAACCCGCTGTCGGTACGAGAAACTGCAACAGGATAGCAGATCTCCCCTCGTACGAACGCCGTATGTGGTCAATTCCTTCCGTGACAGCCTGAAACTATAAACGCTTGTCAGCGAGATGCACGAATACCTGGCCTTACAGTATACTTCACTTCTCCTGCTCCTGCAACAGTTCGAACAGTTCAGCCTGGGAACCACACGTGCGAATGGATGTGCTTCTGCCATGAGTGCACCCGCGGCCCAGTGCTGCTCCGCGGTGGTTATGGGACATACCACCGGGGGAACATCAACGCGGCATCGATGGCAGCCTTGGGCTTTGTGCCGGGAGAATGATCGGAAGCCGCTGCAGATGGACATTGTTGAGTGCGAGTTCACTGGCTTGGTGAGCTCGACTTTTGAACAGACCAAATTGCTTATGGTGCGACGGACGGTGCAACTCTAACATTCTTTTATCCTCCTTGCTTGCGGCGCTTCACTCATCGCCGAGCTCTCCTGGCTCAGGCAGCTGCGATAGGTACATAATGCACACGTGTGCGTAATGTGAGTGATCAAACATGTTGTCGCACCATATCTTCTTCAATTGCAGGTGACTCACCATCGTGCGTCGCTCATTGTCAGTTCAGCTTCGCTCTGACCATTACTAATCACGCTTTTCTTACCCAACACCGTGCGCGTCCACGGTGACGATTTTCAGCACAAGCATGCGGCTCGACGAAGGCTCAACCCTTGACCAGCAGCTTCAGGAATCGGCCACTTTGTCGATTAACACCGCCAAGATGTTCAGCGCACGAGATGGCTGTCCTCGTCTGCAAACGCTCCTGGCGTCACGGATGTGATATGAAAACGTTTCGTCAACGAACATTTCTACTCAAACCTAATACCA
>NW_024468670.1:4506-5897 GCF_001632365.1 Laetiporus sulphureus 93-53
TCAAGTGGACCGCGAAAGCTTCTACCCTCACCTCGCCGGCTCTTCAAAGTGTTGTATGATCATGCACGTTCCTGGTTACCCACCACGGTTTCTGCCGCAAACCCCTACTCCGCATACATCGCCCCCTACTACATCGCATATCTGCAAGTTCCAGCATCCGATTCTCTGCATATCGCCATTGCCATTCCGACGCTCAGACGTCTATTTCTCCATCTCGTTCTCGTCCCCATCTCCATATGCTCCATCAACGATCACTCCTCCCACGACTGCTACGTTCCCATACATGAACGCAATCCGCTGCAATACACCCACAAGGTCTCGCTAGCGGCGATCTTAGTTGGAATTCCCCAGAAGATGTCTATCCGCCTGTTTCGTCGTCCTCACGGCGATGCCGGCGATGCTTATTCTACACTTCGACGGGTGGTTCGATATGGGCACAGCAGACCCATTGGATCCATCTCCGCTGAGAGGCTCCTGTAGGCGAACTGGCCCGATATTTGATCTCATGCCACAGTACATCTTCCGTGCTCGTATGTGCACCACGTCCGCAATCTCTACAAACAGCATCAAGACACTATATCACCCAACGAACCATGGCGACATGACGAGATCAGGCAATACAAGTTCAGCCGCAAGCTCACTCTAGCTGGCGTGACGCTCAATGGAGTCCGCACGCTCTCCTCCCCTGTGATCCGCAGGTGCTCAGTCAACCCAGGATGACCTCGAACCTCATCTGCCGCTCGTCATTCAACTCGAACACATATCCCCAATGAACACACGCAGCTGGCCTTCCACCGGCAGACATCCCATCGATACGCTCCTCCATCGACGAGGCGCACTGGATCAGATTCACCTGGACGAGCGCGAATCCATATTCAAGATATATGCACGGACTGTCCATACGCGTGAACGTCAATGCGTGCCGGTGGCCCTTGATCTTCGAGTTCTCCGTACGAACCAGCCGTCCTCAACTCAAACGATCCAGCCAAAATCCTCTTACGTCGGGGCCCGACAGCGCGCGTGCCATGTTCCCGAGGGTGATCGGGTTGGTGGTGATCTGGCCTGCACTCTCGGAGACGATGTCGACGGTCGAGCACGGAATTCCGCTCGCACAGGAGATGAAAATCAGCGTGACGGTGCATTCGATGACCTATCGAGTACCTTTTGAATGTGAGGGACGGAGACGGCAGGTCATAGCGTGTTCCATGGATTTGGGATGCAGTCGCGAATCTACTGGATGACCGCATCGAGGTACGCGAGCGCATGCACTGGCTGTTCCTGTGTCGAGGCGGCACCTCATCAAGTGTACGAACTGCTCACGTAGCTTGCGCTGGATGCCAGGCTGCTTGCAAAGCTCAACGAGCTCGATGAGGCCCCACTGCACGTCTTGC
>NW_024468671.1:0-2007 GCF_001632365.1 Laetiporus sulphureus 93-53
GTTTACTAACAAAGTGTCCGTTTCGTAGCGAGGAAGGCATTTCGCCCTTCGAGGAGCTGTTCCTCTATGCATGCCCCAAGTTCATCTCAGCGAACCCACCACCATACGAGGACCCCGAACTGCTCGCGGCCTACGTCGAGGATCCCCCAGTAGAGCCCGCGCTCTTCCTTTCCGAGGTACGCGCACAGGCCCCGGTGCCGACTCTGCGCAGCTTCCTGGCTGTTCACGTCGTTGGACGCGAAGAAACTCGCCAACTTCCTCGACGCGGATGAGGAGGAGATGGTACAGCAGATGATGGTTATGAACCAGGCGAGTCGGAGCATAAGCCGTCTCGAGAACGACAAGGGCCTGCTGGATGGCCTTGGATTTCGTGATCGACGAGGTATGGATGCATTCTCATGCCTGTGATCGGTGCATTCCTGACAGCGTTGTTAGAACATGGTGCATATCGCAGAGTCGACTGTTGGACGGCGCTTTGCGGGGTGGTTCATCTGGAACACACTTAACACGCGCAGCGCGTGTCTGATACGCTCCGCAATAGCCCGCTTCCTGTTCCACCAAAGCCTGTTGCGCAGAAGCCTGCAGCGAATGGAACGATGACTTCGGTGCTCGCTGACGCGGGATGCAGCTTGACATGATTCTAGCGAACAGGCTGTCACTTACAGTACCCGATCTCTGAGACGGCCGCCAGTGAGTATTCTGTTAATGGCTCGCCATTGACCTGGATGACACAGGATACAAGGTTACTTGGCACGCCCGCTCACCCACCGCAACGGCATGCAATAGGCTGATGCCATCCTCCACCACCATGTGTCGGCTTCGATTCACCTCCCTGCAACATACGTGCACAATGAGCTCGAACATCTGCTCCTCAAGCAGTCGATGCCAACACCAGACTGTGGGGAGCCAGCCCGACCGAACCGAGGAGAAGACGACTGGGCAGAGGCTGGCGCGGGCACGACGGACGCAGGATCCGGTGCACGTCTAGCCTCAGGAGGGTGCCATCTGACCGCGCTGGTCTGCCGCTCCCCACGCGTATCTCCGTGCACGAAGCACATGGCTGCAGCTGGCGCGACCGCTGAGAACGAGGTCGCGGGAACGTTTCAAGCGGTTCTCACTCGAGAATCTGCACGTCGAGGCCGTTCTTCTAACGCTCCCGTCGCATCGCGTCTGATCAGGTGTGCGACCGTCAACGCGGAGAGGAGTGGTTGCGTTCACGTACGAGGACGTGGGTGATCTACTCCTATCCTCGATTTATTACACTATTCTAGTGTACATTTTTACATGGCTGAATACAAACATGACTATATTTAAGATGATTCATCAAACATCGAGCGCGATAAGGGCCACGGACAGGGACTCACGGTATTGTACGATGTCAAAACGTGTCTTGGATCGCGAAGAGAATATGCGTGAACAACGAATGGGAGGCAGGCAGCCTTTGCTGGCTGTCTTCTCTGCACCCAGACCGGTCTGCATGAAGAGAACACTCGGCTAGCCTGGAGCGAGCGATGTTCGGGCTCAGAGACCCGTGGCCAGCAGAATGAGGTCTAGATGGAACGCACGGATGCGATGAAGAACCTGGTGGATGTTTGATGCGGGGATGACTCACGGGAACCCTCTTCGACGGCTCTTCTTTGGTAAAACTCACACTCAAAACGGAAGATGTGAGAGGGCGAAAAATGACTCGGCCGCTCAGATGAAGCCCAGAGCACTTCGAAGTGGCCTAGATGTGTTTGAGCGAACAAAGAGCTCAGAGTTCACCAAACATTCCATGCCATGGAAGCTTACCAGAAAAGATGAGACCCGAGGTCAGCGTGCAAAGGAAGTGCAGGGCTTACCGCACTTTGCCTTGACACGGGCAGGGCCCGAGATGGCTTCAGAGAAACGAATTGGATCCGGAAGCTGACCGAGAGCTTCTATCTGTCGCTGCCCTCGTCAAGCGAGTTGGCGCGATCTCTACGAGCAGAGGGATTCCCTGTTAGCGTGATCGAGAAACCAGCCGCA
>NW_024468671.1:5052-6353 GCF_001632365.1 Laetiporus sulphureus 93-53
GATTGGGCGGCGAATGGAATGTGCAGCAAGCGGAGTAAACGGCTCGCAGTGGGCCAGAGAGAGCGCGTCGGGAGAGATACGCATGGTGAAGACAACGCGGGCCCATACGCATACGCAGACGGAGACAGCGGAGGACCACCATATGCGCGCGACGGCTTGTGCGCATGCACACTCGCCTCCTCCGCCGACGGCACGCCCACCATCGGTGGCGTCCCCGCCCTCGCATCGTCAAACATCACAGCAGCAGGCGGCATCGACGGCAAGCCCCCCCTCCCCCCCTCCCTCATCTGCTCACCACCATCCAGCGAATGTATTGTCGCCCGCAACGGCGAATTATGCGCGCTTCCATTCCTGCTGAGCGACGCCGGGATCCCACCGCCATTCTGCTGCTCGCCAGCAATCATCTCTTTTCCCAAATTCCCCTGCACCTGTCCCAGCCCCGGCGATCCCTGTCTCTGCAACGGTGAGCCCTGTCTTTGCGGCGGTACCATCTGCGGCGAGCCCTGCGCTTGCATCATCTGCTGCTGATAATGCTGCTGATACTGTTGCTGATACTGCTGCCACCCCTCCCAATGTGGCGGGGGCATCCCCTCCGCGCCTTCCTGCGGGAAATACGGCACCATCTCAGGCGGCGGCAAGCCCTGCGCGAACGGCGGCAACGCATACCCCCCGCTCTGCCACGGCCCCGGCACCGTCATCCCATAGCTCGACGGCCTCACCCCCGACGGCAGCGCAAAGCTCGGAGGGCGCGACCGCCGCCTCTCACTCTGCATCGGCGACCCATTGGGGCTACTGCGGCCATCGTTCGCCGCCGCCGTCAGGTCCTTCACGCTTCCTCTCGGGCTCCCTCCAGCGCTCTGGCTCCCATTCGGGTGGTAGTACGGCCCAGGCGGCGGGAAGTACCCCCCATGCGGCACCACGAAGCTGTTCGGACGCACGCCCGGCCGAAGCGCGAAACTCGGCGGGCGCGTGCCCCTCCGCCGCTCCCGGCTCTCCTCCCTCCGCTGCCCGGTGCTCGCGACGCTCGCCGCGCTGCTCGCATACGCCGCGCTGTACCCGAACGGCATCGGCGCGCGCGACGACGTGCGCCGCTCGCCCATGCCCGCGCGTGTAGCGGGGTCTGTCAGCGCGCGTTCGCGCGACATCGACGGCGGCATGCCCGACTGGGGGTTCGACAGCGTGCGCTGGCGGAATGCGGGCTGCAGTCGATCGACCTCGGCGATCTCCCCGTCTTGCTGCTGCGGAGGCGAGCTGTAGTAGGGCGTCGAAGCGGATGTGGAGCGCGAGGCGGTTGAGGTGAG
>NW_024468672.1:0-1138 GCF_001632365.1 Laetiporus sulphureus 93-53
GGGTCGTCGTCTTCCTCCGTCAGCGAGCTCGCGTCGGAACTGCGCTCAAAGTCCGTGCGCGAGGGGCCCGCATCGGCAGATGAGGAAGCCTCGCCGCCGTCGCTCCAGAGGAAGTGGCTGCTGAAGGTGTTCCAGCGGAACGAGCCCCATCCCGGGCGCACGTCGTCGGGCGTGTCGTCCTCGCTCGAGCCAGCAGACGAGGAGTCGGACGCGCTGCTGTTGTATCGTGCGCGGTTAGGCTTGGGCACGTCGGGTCCTAGGCCAACGCACCGCGGATCGCCCACCAGGAACGCGGAATCACGGACCTTGACGCCGAGCGAGCACCGCTTGCTTTGTGCGGGCGTCGCTGTCACCATTGCTGTGGACGAGGAGGAGGATGGCTCGTTTTCGTGCTGCGGGAGAGGGCTGGGCTGGGTGGGGCTGGACGGGAAGAGGTGAGGGATTTGGATTGCGAGTCGGCGAGCGCGCTCGCGCTGAAGGAGGGCTCGGGCGCTGGAATGGTGGCGAAGGATGTGTGAGCCCACTTGGGGCTGGTGAGGCGGGTGGGGATGCCCGACGCTGCGGTGTCGATCAAACACTGATCGGTGGCGCGGGATTGGCCTCTGCCGCCGACGCACGCGCTCTTCTGCATCCCCCTCATGATCTACAGTTGTTGCTTTCTTTGTTCTACGCCCGCAGATCAGCCAGCATGCCAGCTCTCGGCACTGCCTGTCTACCACCACCACCAGTGCTCTTTGCTCGGCGCGAGTATAAAAATGTCATGGCCTAATCGCTCTCTTGTTGTTCTCCAGTCTCTCCTGGATTGATTCGCTCCAGTGCTTGCACGCGCGTTAGCTATGGTGCCTTCCTTTGCCCTCGGTGTTGCCCTGCTAGCTGGGCTAGCTGCAGCCGTCCCCGCGCTGCATCTCCAGGTGAGGTCGTCCAGCGGAACGATCACCGCGCTCTCCTCCACTGTGACCACTGCGTTCAGTCCGTACACGTACTACGCCAGCGCGGGCTACTGCTCCGCGTCCGAGACGAGCAACTGGAGCTGTGGGGCGAACTGCGATGCGAACCCGACTTTCAAGCCCGTCGCGTCGGGAGGCGACGGGGACTCCGTCCAGTACTGTGAGTGCTTGGGCCTGTGCTGTGGATGCGT
>NW_024468672.1:4138-5752 GCF_001632365.1 Laetiporus sulphureus 93-53
CATGCCGCTGCGATAGAAGACGAAGACCGTGTCTTACGTTCACCGCTCATGCAAACGGACTGCGCCGTGGACCGTGAGTTGACGCGACACACAGGGAGTGCCGGAAAACGTTTGCGACGGTGAGTAACGCACCCTCCTAACCACTTGCTGCCCGATCCTTCATGGTATCGTGTCGACTAGGGCCATCTCTGCGCACAATCTTCTTGATCATGTCGGGGATGCTGTCGACCTCGTTAGATGTGTGGATGACCAGAGCGTACCGAGACGCAGGTGAGATGTTGACTACGTGGATACTACAAATGACGAGGCGTGCGACGAGAGACGGCCAAGACCGATTGCAACCGTCGTTCACGCTCACCCGTGTCGCACTCGGGCTGGACATGCCCTCATGCGCTCCTCGCCGTCCTGCTGTCCATGGCTTTGGACTGCGAAGCAAGGCATGGGCACTGATCACGACTGTGACCGTCGCGCTGACAATCCTACAGACAGCATGATCAAAGAAGTGCGCAAGAGAAACGGGGGGATGACCTACCGCATGCCAAAGCCATCATTTCACGCAGTCTCCTTCGCCAGAACACACGCAGGACTGGCGCTTTCACGACAGGGCTTGAGGCTGTGAGCGTCGCATCCCCCCATCCATTGTCGTTGTCCCATAGGCATCCTGTATCCAGCGTGCCACTATCCAGCGACCGGTTGGAGATCACACCTGACCGTCTCTAAAATACCTGCATCCGATGCTGTCTGATGCAACTGGGCTATTCCGGCGCACTTCAAGCGATATTTGAGCAACAGAAGCTGCGACGGTGGACTCGCAGGCCGCAGAGGCCGACCATGACCTGCCGCAGACGGTAGATCGACCTAGGAGAGCGTCTCGCGTTTCGCGTGTGGTATAGAGGTCCGAGCTGGGTTTTGATGACCGCGTTCTCTGACATTCACTTTAGGTTGCTGTAGGCCACCATGTCAACTGCCGTGCGAGATCTGGGATTAGTCCCAACAACTTACCTTGTTCGTTAAAGCCCCGCATCCAGCGCAACAGTTTCGATATCGACCGTGAGCTTGATCCATCGGAAGGCGCCGCTTGACATGGGTAGTGAGTGACAATCCGACGGTCCGATCTCAAATGAACGTGCTCACGTTTTTTTGACCACAGCACAGGCTTGAGCCTATTCACATGGAGGAAGGTGGTCTGAACGCGAAGTTCGTCGTTTCCTGCACCTTGGCCATTGTTGGGCGAAAAGCGAACGGAGGATGAGAGTCCGAGGCGACGCGCGATGAGAGACGAAAGTGAGAATGCGTACCACGAAAGTGGCGCCTCGGACGCACCTTGATGCGCACGCGCGACTTTGCCAACAAACGGCAGCAGTTAACGCGCCTTGGATGCGTTCCACTCGCACGCGGCGATGATTGTGACCGGCTTGTGACGTTTCGCTGCTACGCAAATGGCTCGGTCAGTTCCGCGCGCACGCGCTCATCGACAACGGTGTACGCATCTTGTATTTGGTCTGACTATGTTGTCAAGCCTTGGAAGTTACGGTCAAGGTGAGTCGCGCTCAGACAGTCTAGACAAAGAATGCTTCATACCATATAATGCACAGCGTGTGGAAGGAGCAAGGC
>NW_024468673.1:0-5968 GCF_001632365.1 Laetiporus sulphureus 93-53
AATTTTGACACTGTAGAAAGCACTGGATGTAGCTCATTGTGAGGTCTCATATATGATCATTTTATCTTCTGCCTGCTCCTTTTGATAAGCAGAAGCAAGTAATTGCTCACTGTGCAGTCGTAATCTTTTTTTTGACAAGAACACATCATTTTCTCTACTGTTTATGGATTGTTCTGCTCATTGTACACCAGATACAAGAATTATGTATCATCAGCCTGGTGTTTGACTCAATGTTATCGATAATTCACCTCAACTGCTTGTACATTTACATATACAAGACACCAACAGCTTCTTTTTCTATGCTCTTTAGCACAAGGAGATGATCAATGATCATGTCATTATAAACTCAGTGCACTGTCTTCTTCAAAAATGCTATGTGCATGCATCAGGTGTTTAAGTGTGACATTGTAATCCAATAGTTATAGCATGTGCATTCATTCATTTCTTCTGTGACTATTATTTGTCATTTATCTGAGCATTATAAGATTTATTCAAGATCTCACAGTCAACTTGAAACATTTCATAATGCTAACAGATGTGGCATGGCCTTCTTCACTATTCAATCTAGTCTTTTGTAGTTTTGAGAACTCTGTACAGACTGCAACATTCTTACCATGTTCAGCCATATCAGGATTTATCATGTCTTTGCAAGGTCTGAAAGATGACTTGAAACACTTTTATAATTTTTACAGGTCTACAAAGGCCATTTCAGCAATTTAAAACTTTGAATAGCATGCAAACTTTCTATCACATTGAGCTATGTTAGATTTCTCAATATGACCTTGCAAAGTCTGTGGAAGATCTGAAAGCTGACTTGAAACATCTGTATGATTCTCACCGGCCTGGCATGACATTCTCAGCCATTTAATTTACTCCTCTAGATTTTCTGAAACTTTGCCAGCATGCAAGGTTTCTATCATATCAAAGTGTGTCAGAATGCACAATATTCTGATTCAAGGCTTCACCTGAAACATTTTCATAATGCTCAGATATTTGGAATGGCCTTTTCAGCTATTCAACATATTCTCTCAGATTTTCAAAAATTCTGACAGCCTGCAAGGCTTCTATCATATCTAGCTATATCAGAATGCTTAATATTGCTTTGCAAGGTCTGAAGGCTCAATTGAGGTGTCTTTGTAATGCAAACTGAGTTGATATGACCTTCTTTACTATTTAATCTACTTTTTCAGAGTTTTAGGAACTCTGTACAGACTGCAAGATTTTTATCATATTCAGCAATGTTCAGATGCTCAGCATGGCTTTGCAAGGCCTGACAGCTTATTTGAAGCATTTTTATAATTTTTACAGGCCTGCAATGACTGTATCAGTGATTCAGTCTCCTCTCTTAGACGTTCAGAAACTCTGGCCAGCATGCCAAATTTCTGTGATATTGAGCTATGTTGTGTTTCTCAATATGGCCTTGCAAGGTCTGTACAAGATCTGAAAGCTAACTTGAAATATCTATATAGTTTTTACAGGCCAGGCATGGCATTTTTAGCCATTTGATCTACTCTCTTAGATTTTTAGAAACTCTGCCAGCCTGCAAGACTTCTATCATATTAAGGTGTGTTAGAATGCACAATATTCTAATTCAAGGCTTCACCTGAAACATTTTCATAATGCTCAGAGGTTTGAAATCTACTCTCTCAAATTTTTAAAATTTTACAGGTGAACATAATTGCAACAAAGCTGAAAATATAATGCTGGTAGTGAAAAGCAAGCAAGTGTTTCACACTTTGATCACCCACTGTATAACCAAGCATAAGAGCAGAATTTGAGCCATTCATGTCAGGTATGCTACAATTTGTAAACTATGTCCACACACAAGTGTTCAATTGGCCTTCACACAGTGCTATATATATATGAATGTTCACAATTATAGTTATTGCTCCAAACACATTTGTTCAAAAGCCTATATACTTTGAAATGTAAATCAAATCTTTGCAGCCTCAGCCCTGATAGCATTGACACTATCCTAAAATCTTTTGTTAATGATAATATTTCTGTTGTCAGAACATTGACGTACCTTGTGAGCCTTGACATTAGCTTTCACTGTCTTAACTGTCCTACTTGCCTCCCCCTTCACCTTCATCTTCAATTGGTGATGCTCATTGTGCTTCTTCTTCTGATCAGCCTTGTTTTTTTGTACCTGTTCAGCTTTTGAGGCCTTAATGATGCACTGAACAATCTCAGTTTTAGAGATACCAGGCAGCCTATCCAGGCCATGAATTTTAGTCACATCAACCACAATGATGCCATTCTTCTGCTTTTGATAAAAAGCAAGAGAAGATTGGCTCATGCACTGAAGATGCACAAACTTCTGATGCATGGCATGCACTGGAGCAATGATCTCATGCCCCTTAGAATCAGTCTCAGTCTCAGTCTATACTTGCTGTCTGTATAAAATGATGACAGTTAAAAAAAACTGTACTCACCTTGATCCTGATATCAGTGAGGGCTCAAATGATGACAATGTCTTCAGGCTTGAAGACATGACCTATAATGATGGTAAGATGACTGCCACACCATTTATGTGACAGCACTTACCCTTTTTGCAGTCCACATTCATGCATGTCTTGGCCCTCATGCTCTCCTCTGAAGCTGCACTCAGCTTGACAACTTGATCAACAGCAGGCTTGTCCTTGATGATGCCAAAGCCCTTCATGGTGAAGCGACCATGGTTGCGATGACACTGTTTGATCTCTGGCACGTTTGGCCTGCAATATTACTCTTATTTCTCCTTCAACTCTCTAACTCCCTACAGTGGCTGAGAGAAAATAAAATTAAACATCAGTGTCCAGCGTGCAAACATTCTCCATCTGGAAGGCTCATCTCCATGTGGTGAGTAATTTCATGGGCTAGACATGCAAATTACAACCCTTACACCTCACACTTTCATTACAGTCACCACATCAATAAATGCTATATAATGAATATTAGTGTGTCTACATCTGCTTTTCTTGAACTTTTTGCATATAAGCTCTCAATAAATGCAGCTCATCTATGTGATCAGCAATTTGTGAACACCAGTTGATATAACCAAACTAAAAAGTAGTTTTATAACCATCTATGAAATCGTGTTTATGACTTAGTAACCTTCTTTGGACCTCTTCTAAGTCCATCTGCATGTCTGCATTATAAAATAAGTAACAGTACTCATAAACATCAAAGCAACCTAACTTACAGTGCATACATCGATGGATGAACCACCCAATTTACAACTATCATCATCGAACCTTCCACACGCTCATTATGAGCAACAACTCCAACATAAATACACCATGGCTGAAGTTCAGAATCTTGTATATGCTGAGGAATTCCTCGTGTCGACATGACCTCATTGGCTGTGACATGTTTGCGATACCAATAATTGTTGTTCATGCCTGCAGCATTTGTCCAGTTTCCTTGTGTTGAACTTTTGACAACACCATACTACTATAGTTATTAGTGTTGGTACAGAAATTTAAATGAATACATACTGATTGATATATTTCCTTCACAACATGTGTTCCTAAAGGAACAACTTGAACTGCTAAGGTTGTCAATGGCCCAGAGTCATTTTTGCTTGTAAATTGCACATCAATCTGTGCAGGGATGTTTCCAAAGCATGGTTGAATAATCATAGCTTGAAGAAATTTGACAGGAGTATTTGGGGAATGAGCTGCCTCGAACTCAACAACAGAGGTGGTGGATGGCATCTGTTGATCTCTTATTGACAATGCTAAAAAAATGAGCAGTTATACGCACTGTGATATATAATCAAAGAATTTTGAACAAGGATGAAAAGAATGAAAAATGATTTGATGATGCCTGTCATAGAAGGTTCAATATGAGCTGTACAGTATTATGTCAGCAAGTCATGTGAATTTATTTTATATTACAGTTAATATTATATATGCCATTTAATTATTTGTACTATATAAACTGAATATTTGTAATTTTGCATCATCTGACTTACTGAATTTGATGAACATCTTAATTGATTATCTGTCATCTACTAGATTTTGTAAATGCTACCTTTACAAGCTATGTATATATAAAATTATGTAGCCCTTCTACAAAAGACACAAGCTATATAAGCTATACTACTCATTAATGAAAATATTATACTACATTATATAATCCTCTACATCTTATCGGTAGGACTGCTAGAAGTTTGTGACATTTTTGCCTTCAGATTTCCAACATCATAATCTAAGCTCTACAAGGTGCACATACATACCACTGATCTGGCTATTATACTGAAAGGAGATCATGCAGCTTGTCTACCTTTACATGTTATCAATATGATGAGACATTGTGCACTGTCTAGCTATATGAATGTTTTGCAGGTACTATTGCTGCTTCATATATCATATTAAAAGGTTCATTCTTTAATACTGTATCTTCACAATAACAAAGATATAATCAATGCTATAAGTAGAAGCTGTTGAATATTAGAAAAACATTGTACTGTAAATTGTGAAATCATAAAATCTGCTAGTAATCAGGCTTTTACCTACACTGACACATTCTGCAATGAACGCAAGTCATAAATCCACAAAAACACCTTGATTGCCCGTATAAACTCTCTCTCTGTCTCAACCTGCATCAGCCATTGACCATAGTCTGCTTGATTCATGGATACTGATAACTTGAATTCAGTGCACAACACCTTCCACAGTGCTTTATCATTGTGCCAAACCCATAAGGTAAGCACAATAATATCACTGAAGGGACATCGCTTTGTGTTCTTGTCGAAAAAGTCACCGATGTGGCATTTAGGTGAGTTCACACCCATGGGTAGATAGCAAGCATAGCAATACTTGTATCCACCACTGAGCTTGAGGTATGTGGTCTTCCAGTCGATCCAACCCATGGCCCAAGAAATAAAGGCTGAAATCTTGAGCACTTTGCGACAGTCAACAAAGCATTTGTGTTTGTTAGTGAGACAGCCCTTCCAAGCCCAGCAAATAGGACACTTGTCTCGTAGCACAATCATTGCTGTTGACAACTTGCCCACCAACTCTTGCTTGCATCGATTGTTAAGTTGCCACAATACTTTTGCTGCTCGCACTGCAAGGTCACTACCCACAGATTGAGCTGCAGATAATGGCTGCTGTGGCAAAGCAGTGATAGAAGCCTTGCTTGAGGAAATGTTTGTACACTGATTTGATGTGAAAGAATTCAAGGATGGTGATGCATCATTTGAGATGCTTGACTGAGTGAATTCAAACAATGAGCCACTTATATATGATATGATGCACATGATACATACAGTGGGAGGACTTGCATTGTGTGCACCTGAGGCATCATTCCAAAGCTCTTCATTGAGAATAATATCATCCAGTGGAGAAAAAGTCGCAAAATAGTCAATGTCATCATCATCATCACCAGAACTTGATGATGCGAGAAGTGGGGTAGCTGCACATGATTGCTGAAAGCAGTCATGGATAATGTTGGTGACTGTAGTGGAAGGTGCACAAACATCACAGTGCTCATACTTGTGAAGGGTAGAGCAAGTGCTGATATCACCATCCATGATCTGAGAAATGAGTGAGCGTCGACATGTAGATGTGTTTAAAGCCCAATCTTGCATGGCTTGCTGAAGCTGAGTATCCTTTGTTCCAAGTTCAAGAGGCTTGAATGTTGATGGAATGTATAGCACGATGACCATACAAGGACGTCCACCTCTTCCACCACGTGCTGCACCTTGAATGAAGTGATAGAAGTTGTAAGGCAAACCAGCAAAGATGATGACATCAACGAAAGGATAATCAATGCCATGAATGAATGAGGTTGTGGCAGCCATCCAAGTTTCAGCAGGAGTACCTCCTGCACGCCAGGACACTTCATTTTTCTTCTGATCATCTTCAAGCATCTTGGCATTGTGATGCATGATCTTCATTGTTTGATGAAAGCTTTGGGTATCATCAACAGTACGACAGAATACAAGTCCTCGTGAGTCGTCCAAAAATTGAGACTGAGT
>NW_024468674.1:0-5875 GCF_001632365.1 Laetiporus sulphureus 93-53
GGTCTGTCGACGGCGAGCCACTTACTCAGAACTCTGGAACAGCTGTTGATCCCGACAGTTGCGCCCAACTCACCTCGTCCTACCTATTTCTCCCCTTCAATATTCCTGGGATATACTGCTCACCTACTCGTGTCCTCGTCTTGTTGCGATTTCTCAAGCATGTCTGACTCCGATGACTTCGTCGACGAGGACGATGTCACTCTGTCCTCGCGTGCCAGCAGGAGTGCAAAGCGAAAGGGGATTGGAGATGAAGACGATGACGAGTACAGAATTCGGGGAGCGCTGAAGCCGTACCGCACTACGAGCTACACCACACAGGCTTTGTACGGTACGCGTTCGCCACGACCGTCTCGTCCTAGCCGCCGACGCAAAATTCCTCAGAACAAATTGTAAGCAACGACATTGATCTCTCGCCGGACTATCAGCCTGGTGAGTACAACCTGATTGGTCCATTGGTGTGCTGTTGACTGGTTCCAAACATCGTTTCAAGAGGTGGTATGGCCCGAATCTAAGCAAATAGGTACGGTCCCTCATATTGAACTCCAGACTAGGTTAACTCGTCCCGACCAGGGTTGATCGACTCCATTCTAAGGAACTTTTATGTTCCTCCCCTCATCTTCGGTATGTGCGACCCTTTGAAGACATAGCATCCGTTTCTTATCCTGCGCCACAGCCGTGGTATATCGTGAAGACAGTTCCGAACGGAGGGTCTGCATCGACGGGAAGCAGCATTTGACATCTATATTCAGGTAATGCAAGGCTTCCGCATTCACGACGCTGCAGAGCAGCTGACTTCCCCTCTGTTGCAGATTCCTAAACGGCGAAGTGAGTTCATTGTACACTGTCGCCTGTTCAGACGCTGATGGGACGCCAGATTTACTGTAGGCCTTTAAATCCGAATCATTTGTAATATTTCTGATGGTCACGCCTTATGCAGATAATGATTCGTGAGTTCACGTTCCACATGTCCATCCCTTTGAGTGCAAACCTACCGCCACAGATTTACTGGAGAGAGATTAGTTTACAAAGACATTGGCAAGTTCAAAAGCATACGACTGCTTCCAGAGCGCTACCAGAAGATCTTCCGCAACAAGCAAACGGTATAAAGTGTTTGATCAATCGACTGTCGAAAATCAACTGATATTGTCTCCCAGGTGTGCATAGAATACCAGGATTTAACTAATGACTGTGAGAGGGAGATCTTCCAGGTATGCCAACATTTCTCTCCGTAGTGTCCACTTCTCACGTTACAAAAGCGAGTTCAACTCGGCATGGCTCTTACGCCCGCAGGTTCGTACTCACACTGCAATGATCATTAGGGTCACTAACACGTATCTGACACAGAGAAGCTGCAAGCCACGAAAAGCCCTATGGCGACGTTTGTGCGCGACCTGCAAAATGATTACGTTGCCGAAGGCCTCGCGGTACTGCTCCCCTGGGACACGCACCGCGGGAGCGATTTCCGCTGTATCACCTCGTCTGTAATCCTCATGGATAATCTGGCGTCTGCGAACAACGCAATCCCTTTTCCGACGTTGCAGAAAGTGCTCTCGCGCCCCGACGAACCTGACAGCAAGTTTCAGGATCAGGTCCACCAGACGTATCAGATATTCCTGATGCTCGCGCGGGACGACGCGTACAGCGCCGCGTTCCGCATCCCCGACGTCAAGAAGCTCGCGCCAGTTGAGTTCATAGCGACTGTCGCACTCATCCACAACCACAAGTACAAGATGATGCTTGCACAACTCGCGGAGGCGATCAAAGGCATGCGTCAGGACATCCGCGCGAGGGAGGTCGACATCCGGCTGAACCAGCGCGTGCTGAACGCGATGATCGACTTTATTCGCGATCTCAAGCCGTCAGATATGAAGCCTGATCCGAAGCATCTCGCCGCTGCTAAGCTCCGGCCGCTTAAGAGGAAGCGGAACGAGGAGGACGGCGAGGATGGCGAAGTCCCTGACAGGAAGAAGCGAGTGGAATCCTACACCTCGGTCGTCACTGCCTCTCAGGCACATTCGATGGCCCCACCATCTGCCCTTCCCAAGCTGCAAACTAAAACAGAACGTCCTGCGTCACCAGCCATGCCACGTCCTCCCGCGGCAACTCCTCCACCTCTGCCGTCCAGTGCTTTTGATAGGCTAGCCTCAATCAGGCTTGCAAAGGAATCTGCTCTTCCGGAAAGAGCCTCGACGATAGTGACTCAATTATCGAGACCATCACACGGTACAGATAATCCAGCTGTGACATAATTTATTGAGATTGATTGCACCACAGGAATACAGCCAACAATGCCCCAGCCCAACAGCACGCCATTGCCAAGGCATAGCAGTATGGACTACCGCGAGCCAAAACCATCCTCCCCCATCGCTCCCACTGATTTTCCACCGCCACGCGGCAAACACCTCAAAGAATCATTAATGGCACGCATGACAGCCCTTCCATTGAACGGCGACGAAGCAGTGCGCCATCAACATCCATCTATCAGGCGACCATACCCCCCCAGGCCGCCGCACGGTGACTACGACTACAAAGAGCCGAAGCGGCACAGAGCCTATGACAATGGTCGGTGATAGCGGCGCGTGGATGACAATCTACTGTCCCCTCGCTCTGGCCCACCGAGGTATGAGTATGAACGCGAACGCTACAGCTGTGGTGGTCAATGGCGACCGCCGGATGAGCTATGCTGATTGCGCGGTCACTAATCATAGCGACCAGTGCTAGCTTCGGGTCGAGCAGCAAGAATGATACATGGACAGGCGCATGATGTAGTTGGTGACTAGTTCAATCGTAGGGTACAGTTTAATGCATACGTGGGGCTTGCGACTGCGTTTTGTAGTTTTATGGAACTATTAAAATGTGATTTGCCGATACGTGTGTAGCACAACGGCGAAAAATATCAGGACTTCACACAGCGGACTCGGAGACATAGCACGAATAAAATTTGAAAGCAACTACAACAATGCGAAAATCAACGCACGCATAACGAGACACATCCAGCTACATAGGAGTAAGTACTCCAGCCTAAGTCGTCCGCACACGAATAGATAACCCATACATATTGTCGAGATGAAGACGTCGGAGGTATTCTAACCTACTTTCCATGCCCAGAAGGGGCCTTCGCGAAAGATAAGAAAACATAAACATATGGCATGCGGAAATGGGAATGCGATGCTCACCTAGGGGATCCGATTTCTCGTGCTGCGCGCCCGTCCAGATGCCCAGCACGCCCATCGACGCAGACGTCACTCCCCCAATCTGCACGCTCTCGCTCGTCCACTCGTCCGGGTCGCCGTCGTGTTGGCCAGTCTGCCACACACGTCTGCATCAGCAAACACACGCGAACGCAAGAACGTGCACGTACCACGATGATCGTCCACCGGATGCTGCCATCCGCGAGCGCGCGCACGGCGCCCTTAAGCTTGCACGGCTGCCCAGTCATCGCCAAGCCCGATGTCTCGCCCGCGATGTGGATGGTCGGTTGGTTGCGGCATGCTGTGATGGCGAGGGCGAGTAGGATACGACGCGGAGGCGCATTGGCACGATGCGGACCGCCTCCGTGAGCTGTGGGTCGTTGAAGCCGCCTGAAAGCTAGACGAGAGGCGTAAGCGAAAGTGAAGACGCGCAATCGGAAATACACACGTTATGCGCTGGATGTATGATGATGAGCAAAGTAGGGCCGCCGTTCATGTGGTGTCACTCACTTCTCAAATCACGATAGTCAAGCCAGCATATGCATCGTCTACGAATCAGCGTACGTGAGCGACGTAACAGATTCGCGCAACGCACAACGCACCTACACACTCCCATAACGCCCGCCCAGTCCCACCCGTCGCTCGTGGATGCACCCCCTAACAACGAGGGGACTGAAGCGCCAGCCAAACCGCTGACCTGCTTTTCCACACGTCGCGAACTGAACACGCTCGTGCTGATATCCATTGGGGCGCTGCCCGCACGCAGGCTTTCGAGCATGGTCAGCCCACTGAACTGTTCCGGCCGACCGCCTCGCGCAGGTTCGCCTCGACGACGATCCGCGCGGCCGCGAGGTATGCCCAGTCGGGGAGCAACAGAGCCTCATCTAGTAGTTTCACGGGCTTCTCGGGCGAGTCGGACGGAGCGCACTCTTCGTCTTCCTCGTCACTGCTGCTGGAATAGTCGTAGTCCAGATACTGTGCCATGTCCTCCTCTTCGGCACACCCGTCTTCGCATATGGCATCTGCAGGCTCGTTGTCCTTGATGGCGAGGAACGGTCCCCAGTAGCGATCGGGAGATAGATAGCGTGAATTGTATGCGCGCATACGCGCGAGGCGACATGCACGCCGGTTCTGGGCCACGACGCTCATATCGGGCGAAGACGACCCAGCAGTGTCATCGACCGGTTCTTCATCGTCCGACGCGGTGATGAAATCTTGCTGTTCAATTCGATCACAAGCGGAGTCGACCATGTCCTCAACAGAGCCTTCGCCTGCCTCGTCCAGAGAGTCTATGCGATCTGCGACGCTAGCGTTGGTGGCTTCCTCGCTCTCAGGTGACTCCGAAGTGATGTAGTGGCACCTGGCCGAGGCGGGGTAGTAGAACGTGTTGATGAATGGCGGTGAGTAGTTCCCCCACGCGTAGTCGTCCATGTCCGTGCCGCCGCAGAACAGAACAGAGGGTGTGTAATCGTTAGCAATCGTCAGCGGCATCATCGCCGTAGCGCCGGAGGCGGGGTGCACGCGGGCGAGGTTGTCCGGCATGTCGGGCAGATCGTACTGCGTGTTCGTATCTGGCTCCCAGAGAACTGCAAGAGACATATAGTCGGCAACATATCTGTCAAACTGACAACGCGACACTCACTAGTGGAGATGTTCGCTCGCAGGAACATCCTGCCGGACGCCATCATGTACGCATGCGCATACGAGTTGAGACCGGATGTCTTGATCATGAAGTTCATCACCGTCGCCTCACCGTGCTAGGCTGTGCTAGGGTAGAACTCGTATGTCGGGTTCGCTGCGCCGCCCTCGAACTCCGGATCCTCGTTCGGGTAGTTCCTGTTGATGTAGCCTCCTTCGACGAAGCAGTCGATAATCGCGATTGTCCCATTTGCGAGCGGCTCCGCTGCCGAATACCACCGCTGTTGCTGCATATGCAGCACCGTCACCTTATCGCACCACGCGCACTCGGTGTTATCCAAGTCCGACCATGAGCATGGGTTCAGGACGGGAATAGATGTCGAGCCCGAGAAGTCGTCGTATACCGTGCACTTATGGCGGCTGGCACCGGACAATACTATGTAAAAACAACCCTGGACGAAAATCCGAGGATAGTGAGATAATGTGGCAGGACTCGAAATTCGGCCACGTGGGTTGAGAAAATTCGGCCACGTGGGCTGAGAAAATTCGGCCACGCGCGCGCCTGATGCGGCTGAGCGCGCGTGTGGCGTTAGCGCTTGCCGCTTCCTAAGTAGGCATCCGCGCGGAATAGGTGTCCGCTGCCCAAATTAAGGATGTCCGGGGTCTCATTCAAAGTGTTTTCTGGCCTATAATCCGGGGTTCCGAGCGCTGCTGGGCCGAATCTCTCGAGAGTGAAGTGGCATGTAGCTGCTGTAGGAGAAACCATTGCTAGATGGTAGATGGAGTGGTTGGGTGGGCAAAAATCTCAAAGTGAGGCAGTGGCATGTGATATCACACGTACACCTTCCTTTTTTGTCCATCTGCTTAGTAAGCAAGTGTTTGGTCCATCATTTCATCCCGAACTTCACTGCCTTGCCATTGCTGCTGTTGTCGCCACCATCATTGTTACCCTGAGTTCACACCCTGCACCCAATCATGGAAGCCCAACTACAAGTGCCTCCTCTGGCAATCCAGAATATTATGACTGCCTATGATCACATCAAACA
>NW_024468675.1:0-5805 GCF_001632365.1 Laetiporus sulphureus 93-53
ACATGTGATGTGGACTATCACCTGATCTCTACGCGTCATGTCTGTGGCTGAGTGGCGTGAGATATTGGTGAAGCACGTGATCTGTGGTGTGAGTAAAGTCACGTGCAGACTTTGTGGCAAAAATCTGTGACACCGATACATATCCTCTTTATGCAAGCACACCAGAAAAGACAACTCTCTGATAATCAAAGGCTTCTCTGCAAAAGCTTGAATCATGCATAGATGGGTGTGGTGGCCTGCAGAGCAAGGAGGCCATGCCTACTCAAGCCTGCAGCCATCTTTGCATCTCAGCAGCTCAATCGTTGCACCATACTCGTATCTGCATGCGCGCGTACTACATAGATGAGCTCCCCAGCGAGCAGTGCCTTCTGCACGACTCGGGCAATGTCATCGACGACGCGATGCTCGATAAGCTCAGCGTGCTGTGGTGGCACATCCCCGTCGAACCGAGTGGTGAATGGGAGGGCAAGGTGGATGCTATAGCCAATGAGAGGCAATACCGCAACCGCAACATATGTCTTGTCACCAAGGAGGGCATGGGTGAAGACTTTGAGGTGACACTGAAGTGGTTATATCATGAGTACGTGTTCGGTTTAGATCTCCTACTGTGTGTTCGGTCTGCTGGTGCGCGATGATGCAACATAGATCTTGCTATTCAAGAGCCTCGAAATTCACCATGAGAAGAAGGAGAAAAATTTGGTACATCTCTGTCTCTCGTACTGGATGTTGTGCTTGTGTCCTATGCTCAGAGCGATCAATACGATGGCTGAGAGGCAGTTCTGGCAATCTGTTCACCCGCATGCATTAAGAAGCAAGGAATTATGTGTACATTGCTGCAAAGTCTGACACAATGACAATCATGATTCAGACGTTAGATTGTCAGAGCTCAAACTGAGCTGAGCTTCGATGAGTGGCAAGCGTTCGAATGAGCGGCGAAAGATTGACTACCCTTATGGAAGGCTAGATTAGGAGGACAAATGCACCTATAAGTACCTTGATGAAACTCTGCGTTGTCCTACCACCAAAAACTTTACAACCCTCATTCCTATCATGAGGAAGAAGGGAACCGGAGCCTTCAGGCTCCTCAAGGAAGCACCATCTTATGAACTGCTTGCACTAACCATGCTTGCACTGACCACAGTAAGCTCACGACCACCATCTTAGTGCCACTTTGTTGAATAGGAGGATAGCGAACCTCGAAGTGGAAAGATTCCCCCATGCTGCAGAAGCATGCAAGCTCCGAGATCATGGAAGCAGTTTCTGAGCTCGATCAAGAACCTGAGCGTGACGAACTGGTGTCCGCAGTCAAGGTACATCCTTTAAATTTATGAATTGTTGAAAAACTTATCTTTTTCAGAGTCGTGAAACTGCCAATGCTGTAGACAAAGGCAATCAATTTGAAATGAAGAGCATGGCACTCGTTGATGAGTCAGCCACATCTCCTACTGCTGGAATGCAGTCCAAGCTCGGAGCTCATTCCCCTTTCTGTGAGGTCCAGATTATAGCCGCCATCACAAAGCAAACCTCGATACATCCTCACTCCGACATAGGCATTAATGTCCAAGGCCGTACTGCTGGCGTGGTTGTCACGGATCACCTATATTCTCTTTCGGGGATAACTGCCTTTTGTCATTGCAGCAGATAGAGTCTATCCTCACCTTCAGTGGTGGAAGTCCCTATTCTCGTTCTCTGTCAGCAGGTCGAGCCACCTCTTATGTGATTGCAGAGTCCGCGATGCTCCACTAAAGTCTTGAACAATCAGTTTCATCCTCAAGTGTTGATCACACCTTACGACACATTGCATCACTGAAATCGATGATGGGGACATGTTCCTTGTGCTCACACCATTCCTCTTCATGAGAGGTTTCACCTGTCACAGTGGACATGCACTGGGAGTCTCCTACTACTGTCTGGAAGGGTTTGGATTTGACTGACATACCCGTGGACTGGCCGGAAGCTGCAGCTTTGAGGTGGAACCCACAGCCATTCCCGTTAGCAGAAGCCGATGCCGAGAATTTGATCACAGTGGACGCGGCTTCTGTGTTACTCTCTCCCATTGTCCTTGAGTCCCTGGGATTGCCCACAAATCTGACTCATGTGGTCGATGAATTTGACCCAGAGACACATCTCATCACTTCACAGAATGAAGCGCAAACCACACTTCATCTCACAATGCTGGCGTCCGATGAGATGAACCCACGGGCGAGGATTCCATGCTATGTGTTATACATTATCACGCTGCATATCGTAGCAGGATTCTGCATGGTTATCCTTCTCCCCACGCTCTGCGGATGCGATGTTCTCCCTCAGGCTCTTTATGACAACAATATATGCTTTTCAGTCACTTCAGCACGTCGTGATCATCATCCCATATACTCTCCGATGCCACTCTCAGCCAGTTCCACTGCGAGTACTGCCATAGGTGCCCGAATCATTGACATGCTTACGTCGGAAACCTATCACCATCATGAGCGCTCTGATGTCACATATCTGAAACGTCTTCTTGGATTGCAGGCGATAGACTCATACCCGCCTTCTGTCGTTCTCGACTCTATTTTCCAATCAGGTCACTGCTGGCCAATGAACAGGATGTCTGGATATCTCGGCATAGAACTACCTACTGTGAAGCATATCCTTAATATCACAATTGGTCATGTTTCACCGGAATTAGCTGATGACATTCGTGCCGCTCCTCATTCACTCATAGTATGGGGCATGCTGGAGAATAGCAATCTGCAGGACCCTTTGACTGCTCATGAGTGAGATCCACAGGCTGTGCAGGAAAGGCTTCATCTTTCTGCACTCCTTCCTATCACCCGCATCCAGTATGACTACCATTTATCAGCCTCCACTCAGATTTTCTATGTGGATGCCAAATCTGCTATGTATAAATTCAATCTGGTCATTCTTGAGATTCTGGATAATTGGGGATCTGACCACTTCACTTGCCTTTACCATGTAGAGTTGCATGAATATTGATGAATACAATTGACCATGATCATATCAAAAATGACAAATGGGGAGCTCCGTAGTTGACACCTCCTTGTGTCTCTCCAATCCCAGCTGCTCTTTTGTTCTCCACTTTCACAATACATTTGTCTCCCGCATTGCTCGCTATATGCTGCCTTGAATGCAATTGTTCACCTGAATATCCATAAGATGCTGCGTTGCATTTGATTTTTTTCTAATCCCAGAACATTAGCCAGTCATTCTCTGTACCTCAGAGCACCATGTCATCAGACCATCGTAACGCTAGCACCTTCTGGTGTGTTACTATTTCTTATCGACAGGTAGTTTGTTCAGGTATTGTCTGCAGTAGTACAAACTTGCACCCTAGAGATCAGATGGCCATTGCTAGGCTTGGCGAACAACAGGGGTGGGGCAGTTCATGTGTGACCCTGCATGAAGAAACATTGGTCCCTCTGATGGTATGGACACCCTTTGACGACTTCATTGGTGTGCTGGTATCTCAGATACCTTCAGGTAATCTCGATTCTGCATGGAAACGTAAACCTGGGGATGGGAATAGCCTGACCCTGCACCTAGAGACCGTGTTTTCTAGTTCTTACTGGTTTCATATTGTCTCTGGAAGTGGAACTGGCCTTGACCACCATGGTCAAAACAGTGCATCTGATTAGTACTTAAGGATGACAGGCAGTCCCTGGACAATCGTGCACCTGGCATTCCTCTAAAATGAATGGGAGTGCCATTTTTGGCATCTGTTTCCGTCACAATTGTCTGCTCTCTGAGGTACAGGGAAGGCAGGAAGGCCATGGCTGTGCCATTTGCAGAAACAGCACAGCGCATGACTTTAGAGTTCCTGTGATGCGAATATTAGTCGGCAGACTGTCAATACCCGATGACTGTGCATTCAATGATCTGATTGCCCAACCGAAGAAGCCATGAATATCAATCAGCATAACCAATTTGAATGCATGGGGCTATGGAGAAGATGCATAGGGAGCGCATTTGATGTTTAGCAGAAAAACGACGTTGGGGCAATTTGATGTTAGCTATGAGTTCCATATTCCCGTCATTACTTTCGCATTATGAGGAAGGCGGGCAGCTGGACCACTTCCCTGACTTAGGATCTGAGTGCATATTGATGGCCCATTCATGCCCGTTTATGTGATCATGTGGCAAGTCACGGTGGATAATATACCAGCCAATGTGAAATAAGATTTGACGTTCATCATTGTTCCATGGAGAAGAGGTCCACGGCTTTTGTAGTGTATATGTAGATATAAGCTAAAGCATATCAGGACAATTGCCCCCTCCATGTTGTCCTAGGCATCTTCTATTGGCTCGGCGATGGCGACGTTCATGCTCGACCAGCAAACGCTCCTACAGAGATTTGAGCAGTTATTTCAGTCCACCATACAAAGGAAGGAATGACCATCAGCAGTTGCCTCAATCTCAGATGACAAGGATTTGTCTACCTTCACATCTTATTAGGCCGATGTTGACGAAAATGATGGCAAACACTGACAGTTTGAGTACAGAAGTTGGCTTGACGGAGAGCCTGTTGGACGAGATTCTACCTCTGCATGAACCCGAAACCCTCTACGATGCAGACTCTCTAGTCACAATCCTCCTCAACAAGTGGAGAGCGTCCAGAGGCAGCACACTAGAGAGTCTGACAAATCCTACCGACTAACCTACAGAATTATGAAATTGAATCGACTCTCAATCTTGGATCGCACACCTTCAAATGGCTAACGACTCAGGTAAGCAAGGCATTATGGTGACATTAGTAGATTTGTCACTCAAGGTACGAGATTAATATATCGCAGCTCGTCCAAGTTCAGAGAGAGGAAATTCCATGCCTTCCTACTTGGACGTGGCTATATACGACATGGAGATGCACTTGCAGGAGCACACCGATCTTATCAAGGATCACTACAGTGCCATCCAGAAATTTATGAAGGATGTCACTGACAAAGTGGTGTGTCAAAGTTATCCGCTACCTGGTGATGTGTGTCATCAGCAAAAAGTCCGGAATCATATCTGGTACGAACTATCTCCAACGTGCGTGATCTGCGACTGACTGTCAAACCTTCCAGGTGACGTATTGTTAGTCCAGATCAGTGACCTCTAAATGACTGACTAACCTCACCATTCCAGATCAGCCACCCACCGGTGAGTTGACCAGCCTACCTTTTACCATGTGCTCAGAAATCTACAGATAATGCAGGAAATGATCCTCTGTCCGGATAATTGGCTGTGGCCTCAGATGAACATTAGAGAGGTCTGATAATAGATTGTCCAGGCAGATTACATATTATCAGACCCGTTGATTTATAGACACATCAGAATATCATTTTATTGACACGGATTACTTGTAAAACTACTGTCCGACAAGAGTATAAACCATGGCCAAAAATGAGTGGACACAGAGCGACAAAAAGCGAAGAATGATGACAATCTAGGCTTAACTATGCAGCATGGATAAAGGAAGGTCAAAAGCATATGGACGCAAAGCGAGTAAAAGTGAAGGATGACGACTCTATATAATATTAAGAGACACAAGTACGCAGCTTGGTATAGTTGATTGACAATGAAAACACACCTCCGCGTAATGTCCAGCCAGAGTTCTTGGAGACTAAATGATGACAATCAGCAATGTTTGCGGAGGCATAGTACTGGAGCATTTCATGCACCATAATTTAGTTTGCACCGCGTCTAAGGCAGTGAAGCTGCACCTTCTCCTTCAGATCTTCATCCTCTTCCTCCACATCCTCATCCTCTCCCTCTGCATCTTCATCCTCTTCCTCTGCATCTTGATCACTCATCTTCTCCATCACC
>NW_024468676.1:0-5608 GCF_001632365.1 Laetiporus sulphureus 93-53
CACAGCTGCATCACCTGCGTCTGAGCTACTGGCTTCGGAGCTCCCACTGGCCTCCTGGAGCATGTCCAGATCCCATGGAATAAACTCTAGGAATTCTGAAAAGGTTTTGACCTTTCCGTAACGCTTACAGAGACAACAGCGAGCTCACCTTTTTCCTGGACTGTCTGCGAAATCTCTTCTATGTAATTGTTGGCTACACACTTGTCATTACCGTGTTCAAGGGAATCGTTCGCTTTGTTGCAAACGTTGTGAAAGTGGCTGTTGTGGTAAATATCTAATTGACAGATGAGCGATTACTTTGTAGGTCTCTGGCTCCCCGGGACATCTTACTCTTACCGTTCCTGCCGTAGCTATCCTCCATGTGACTTGCTATTACACCCCTATCATCTGCGTTGCTATCACATGAGATCAGTCTTCATAAGTTCATAATTTGCTGACCTCCACTATCGCATACGCCTTGGATGGGTTGATGGTTGTCCGCATCTTGCAAGAATGTTCGGTCCTGTGTACGCGTACATTCCTGGAGAAACTGAGTCCTTATCATCGCGGTCTGTACAGAGTCCGATGGTAGCGATGCAATGGATTGAAGCTCTGGTGCAGTGAAAGGATGAGAGTTTCGTGCTTCAACTTTTCGGGCCACATTTTCCAACGCAGGCTCGTCGACGACAGTTGTAGGAAGGTCTTCTGGTAGAACAGGGATCAGGGATGAGTGGTGCATCTACGACGACCATGGAGTGACTCACTGATTACTGGACGCCCATATTCACGGCACCACTTCAGGTCTGGGTGTCCTTCGTGAAGCAGTATGCTTCCTGTCACGATACTTGTTGCTGACGACCGAGCAGTCAGCGGTCCATGGCATAAACGGCAGCAAGGCAAGTACGACATCTCACTTGGTTCATTTGCGTCTAGCAGAGCCTTGATGCCGTGACGTTGGGTATCCAGTGTGGCCCCATCATGATAAGAAGATTCTTGCGCTTCACAATTATACAACATATGTACTAAATGATCTGGATTGTGAGACAATCATGATACACTCACTGTGCTCTGATGCACAGCCACTGTGAATGTTGGCATTCCCGCCGTCACCAAGGGGAGAAAACATGAATGGTTGAGTAGCGGGTAGTACAGAGTTAATCTCTGCGTATGAGGATTGAATGGGTAGCTGGCTATCGATGATTGTATCTGAAAGCGGGTTCAATGTCATCAAAGGGTTCCTTTCAAGTGCGAATAGCATATCTCACCTAGAGATGCACTTGACGTGGCTGGGTATCGAGCGGGATCGACTTGAACAAATTTACGTTCATGTGAAAGGATGTGGGCAGGGATGTTCGAAGATGCAGCCTGGGATGGACTGAACGCGTAGTCACTCTCCGACCGGAGACCTGGTTCATATGGGAGCGCTCCCGGATCGTTGGGCGGCGAGCCAGGTTCTACGTCAGGATGAAATTCGTTAATACGTGCCATAGACCCGCTGTCCAGTCTTCTCCGCTTGTAGCCAGTTGACGTGGAGTTTGGAGGTCGGGCGCGCTTACTGGGAATGCGAGTTGTTTTCGAATGTGTGTAGTCCATTGAGCAAAATATTCTGCTTTCGTGCAGAGATGTATGCGCATGCGAGCGACGCAGAGCACCGGTCGGCACTCCTAAATTCTAATTAAGGCTCTTAATTGTCAACTATAGGAGGGAAACAATAGGCTGACGAACATGGAGAACAATAAGTCAAGGATTTATTGAGAGATCGTCGCTTTTACAAATGGCAACATCCGACTGAAATGCGCGATGAGCAATGCAAGGTTGAATTTCTTCATGGGCACGGTGAAGAGCCGCTTATAGAAGCGCGAGAAAGTGAAATGTGAAGGCCACACTAGCTGAATTGTCGTGTGTACAGAGGCCCTGCCCTGATTGTCCTCGTCCTCGTTTGCACCAATATCAGGGAACTGCACCTTGCCAAGCTCAAAAGTGCGAGCGCTGGACCCGCTGCTCGCATTGTCGCCACACCTCACGGACAAAGCGAAGCTTGATCGGGTAGTGCCACACATAGTCGATCTGCTACACGACGATGCCGCCATCGTCCGCGCATCTGCGCTGCGCACCCTCATGCAGCTTGTGAGTGAACGATCCGCAAAGATGGGGCTCAGAGACACTGATGCCGCTGTCGTTAGCGTCACAGTGATCACGCCCTCAGATGCAGCGATTTTCCGGAGTACGTCATACCGGCTATTTCGCACCTGGTCCGCGATCCAGAAGCCTCGGTGCGGTGCATGTGTGCGCAGTGTATCGCGTCGCTCGCGGATACTGCTGTGCGATATCTGGACATGGGCCAAGCGCTGAAAGCGCACGGCTCATAGAAGTTGTCTCCCCATAGCAGGCATAGCAGGAGTACGATGAGGCTCACTTCGAGGTTCGTAGACCGTCATTGCCGAGTGCTTCGAGATTAATTTGGGAATCAGGGGTCCTATGATGCTAGCATGCAAGAACCTCACAATAGCATCCAAGAGCATCTCTCCACACTGCTTATCGACCCTTCCAGCGTCTTCCGACATGCAGTCCTGTACATCATCTCCTCGCTCTGCATGTTCCTCGGGCGGCAGAAAACGAACGACGTCCTGCTCAGCCACATGATCACGTGTATGAACGACTCGGACTGGTTGCTTCGCTATGCGTTCTTCGACTGCATCGTCGATGTCACTGCCTGCGAGGGTGGAAGGAGCTTGGAGGAGTATATCTTCCCTTTGATGATACAGTCTTTGTTTGGTAAGTCTTCGGACCCGAGTCCGAGTGAAGAGATATTAATATAATCTGGATGGTAGCAGATGCGGAGGGCACTGTGGCCGCGAGTGCTTGCTTCGCTGGCAAGCCTCTGCGAGTTGAGGTTGTTTCAGAAGAGAAGATGCAGATATGGGAGCTCATGAGTGCAACTCTCGGCTTCCTGTATTATCCCGACGCGTGGATACGTCAAGTTTCGTCCTGTGGTCTCATTCGCGAGTGCATCTCATCTAACGCTGATGCGCGCAGGTGCCGCTGCCTTCATAGCGCCAGTTGCGAAGCAGTTACCGCCAAGTGCCCTCTGGTGTGTCCTCTACACGTGAGCACTTTCTTCGTTCGGATGTGCGGGAAGTGAGTGAGCGTAGCCTCTTGATTGCGTTGAAGCCTCTGGTACGTCCTTTCATTAACTCTCAGATGACGACGAATCTTATGGGCGCTATGCTCAGCTGTCTAGACAAGTCTTCGACGCAACAGTGCAGGGGGCGATGATGTCCGAGAAGGCAAACTTCTGGAGGATGACGTATCGGAAAAAACCTGATTCTCCATGAGACAGCCTTGCAGTGACCAGCAAAAGCGGCCAGTTCAAGAGCAATGACAGAAGAGTTGTGTCGTTCCGGAGCCTTACGGCTTGCATCTTCTGATCAATAGTCATTTTCTCAGAGACGAGGCTTAGCTTGCGAAGTTGCAACGTCTTGGCGTGACCTCGAGTGAGGAGAGCAAATTATTGGCAATGCGAGACTATATTCACACCGCTGGCACGAAATACATCAAGGAAAAAATCTACCGTCTGGCATTGTTAACACTTTCCAAACCATTTGACAATTTAATTTAGTTTTATTATGCTTGTCAGCACAGATGTGGAATCTGAGAACCTGAAAACTGCCAGCGGGATCGAGCTGCAGAAGCTAGGAGTAGTTCCACAAACTGTCTTATTGGAAGGCAGGCGGTCGATCTCAGCTCGCAGATCGCAGCCCGACTTGTCACTGGGATTAGCATGGATCACAGCACCGCCGGCGCCTTTTCGAAGACCTACGCCGGCGTCTTGCCAACGTCAACGGGTCCGCTTCCTCACTCAAGTTCACGAGATTCACGCAGCCCTGCACTGTCGCAAGGAGACACTGCACACCCGCCATTCTCCGCTCCTATCGATGTGCCGAATGCCTTCCCTCGTCCAGGCAGCCTACCGAGTCCATAGTATCGATGACTAATTCATCAGCATCAAGACCTATGCGGATCGGGAGTATCGATGGACAGAAGGTTGCATCTGCTGTTGGCTCATCGAGGGCGAATTTCACTGGCCTGCTGGACGTGCTCGCCGGCCGAAACGATCCGTGTGCAAGAAACGATTCGTCCGCCCAATTTGGCTCCGATATCGACCTGTCGTAGGCGCGCACTCTTGTGTCCTCCAGCATCGCATTAATCCTTTTCCTGCCGCAGATGGACACGAGCTGAGGATTAATAGTCTTCTCGAGCACCTCTATCTCAACAGCATCTGTGAGCTGCAGAACGCCGTGAGCTGCAGAACGCTTTCGGTCCGCATGTGCGCGAGGGTCCTGTACGGCGTCGCAACGCAGCGAGACATACATGCGTCGCCAGACACGGAAACTTTCGTCGGCCGGAAACAACGCTCATTACGCATCTTAGCTCGCATTCAGACGCGATCACAGGCTTGGCTATCGCAAACGCGCGTGGGTCGTCTGTGGGACTTTGACTGGTGTGCTGTCGCTGTGGGATATTCGCTTTGGCATTTCGATGAAGAGCTGGAAAGTAGCTGCCGCCGCTAAGAACAAGACTACGAGGATCTATCAGTGTGTCGTCCATCCAGCGAGAGGCAAGGGAAAATCGATCACAGTGGCGATGGAGACGCTCAAGTCCGCGTCTCGACAGCACACACTATTCATGGTTTGGGACATCGAACAATCTGTTCTTGTCGAGTCCTTCGTGAAGCGGAATACCGCAAATGTCTTGGAGGAAATGGAGGAGCCAAATGAGATCCCCGCCGACGAAGCCGAAACGAATCGTGCTGCAGCCATTGCGGCTCTCATGCGCTCACCGCAAGAAAGCGGTGGTTCTGGGGAATCGTTCACACGACGAGCGCGACTGTCGCGTGTGCCGGGACTCGACCAGCCTTAAACGCTATCACCAGACATACGTGCCCTAGTGGTCGGCACTGAGTTTGGTGGGCATGCTTTCACGCGTTCTGTGATTTCGGAACAGCATAGGGACAGCAGGGGAACACATTTATTAAGTGGATGCGGCTTTCTACTTACTAGCTCTGATGGCTCTGAGCATCGTCGCGTACGATGTTGGGACCTGGCTCGCGTGGAACGGTCTATGCTGTTGACCGGCCTCGAAGTCGAAACGGAGAAACTGACATACAGGTATGTACATGTTATATGATAGTCCCAGCTTAAGTGTAATATCGATTCTAGCACAATTCGTGCCACATCAGACACTGCTCTGGCACTGGTAGAGACCTGGGTCGCACCAGCGAATTCCCGGTCACAGTAATCGTTCGCCGCAGCGACCGTCCTTGATGAACCACAATCAGCAGAATTTCATCAAGGGTCATCAAGATACGAACACTGTAATAGCATGCATCGACTCACCAAGATACGATTACTGCAATAACATGCATCGACTCACCGTTCAGAGGCGGCGATATTAGTGGCGATCGAGCAGGAGTTCTCACGGTATGGCGAGTAGAAAGGATTGGGCAATTCATGGAGGACTGTTAATGGTTGGGATATTGTCTCATAAGGAGTGTTTACTTGATTATTTGCTACTTCCCCGATGAGGATGAGGCTGTCGCGCTCTGGCGTGGGTTCGATGGCACACCGGC
>NW_024468677.1:0-5541 GCF_001632365.1 Laetiporus sulphureus 93-53
ATGTGTGCGGTACCTCAGACTCCGTAAGCACCGAGGTCGTGACTTAGTACCGTGACTGACCACATGCCAACTCTGTCATTGTGCTCTAAGGTGGGGAGATAATAGCCTACATAATCATTGTGCTCAAGGTGGTGGATAATAGCATGCACTGTCATTGTACTGTTTCTATAAAGTCATGCGCACACTCTTCAGGAAGCCCACACAACTCGGCGACAGCATGTCCATTGCCCAAGTCGTCGCTTCTTGGTACGTTTTCAAGACCAGCTGCAGGACCAGATCGTCCTTGACTTTATAGCAGGGGTACTACTTTACGTCCCGGACGCAGCACATTTCTGATACCCGATGGCTATGATCTGCATCTGACAAATGTCGCTCTTGTCGTTGGTGACCCCAGCACCGATACCAATTCGTCGGGCCGAACTTCCGTCTGGATGATGCATCTCACTCCGTCCGGTATCCTTTCTCCAGTGCTTGGATCATCTGACAGGAATGAGAGGGTATTGCTCTTCACAATGGCCCTTCGACAGGTGAACATGCAGTTATATTCTTTCATTCACCGGTTCGGCTTACTTCGCATAACGAAGGTGGAGCATCTGACCTTGAATGTTACGCTCGCGGCGAAAGAATATATCGCTTTTGAAGTTATAGGAAATAAGTGAGCAAAAGCGCTACCAGTGGTTCACACTCTCATATCTGCCGCTCTACAGCTGCATCTGCCTCTCCGGGAACTTCACTGGTCAGCGGACGCTGCTACGTCATGATGCGCATTCATACTGATGCATATATTCTTCAGTTACATCCTCTGAAAGCACGACATCTTCAAACAAGGCTGCTCCTGCGAGCAATTCGTAAGATTGTCGTGCTCATGTTTCATTGCGCGTGTATGCTTAGATGGCCGTAGCGTGACGCAACCGATGAAACCCCCTGTTGTCAGTGCACAGAAAGATAAAAAGCGTGCAAGGGTAGAATCACTGATAACCCCTACCAAACCCGGCCGTACCCTTCCTAGCGGAACCATGGATCGTACTCCGGCTTCATCGCACGTCAGCCTTACACCGAGCAAGAAGCCTCCGCAACAACCGAGCCGAAGTTATATCGCTGCATTGCCTTCGCCTTCGTTCCCATCTACAACTGCCGGAAAGCGACGTGTAAGCAACTGTGCACTTACTAAACTGACATCATTCTAAATGGTGGTATAGCGACTGGCAAGCTCGACTGACGAAACTGACGGTTTCGCCTCGGAATCCTCCGCTGCTGCATCCCCCGCACCGACAAGCGCTGTCTTGACTGGACCTGGCCCGTCCACCTTCGACTTTCAGACGTGGAATCTTCATGTCGAAACTCCGGTGTCTGGTCCCTCCACGTTGGACGCTGATGCCGTTGTGATCAGAGATCACAAAGTTGGTACAGGGGAATTACGGGCTACTCGTGGAGATGAGGTGAAAGTATGGTATCGTTTGCAACTAGCCAATAATGTTATCCTTGAATCCCGAATGGAGGGAACACCGGTGCGTCTTTCGTGACGTGAGAATGTGGCAGTATTACTAAATGTCATCTAGATGGTGTTAGTCTTGGGCGAAGGCGCGATTCTTCCAGGTTTGTTGGGTCGTTAAATTGGCTTCCTGTAGCACTAATCTATGCAGCGATTGACCGAGGCATCGTGGGCATGAAAGTTGGGGGCGAACGTCTCATCAAAATACCTCCGGCGCTGGGACACGGCGATCGCCCGCACGGCGTTGTACCACCTAACAGCACATTGTTTTTCCGTGAGTCATCCTGGTGCGGAATGGACTGATGGAAACTAAACGATTATGTAGAGTGCAAGCTCCTAAGCATCCGCCAGGTCGACGAGGAGGAATGAAGTCAGACGTCGAGGCTTTGTGCTACTGCTACTGTAGAACGGCTTCAATTTGTTCAGATACACACCCATAAATTGTGTAATCCAGTTATATGCGACCATGTCTGTCTGCGCAATTCATTTATGCGCGACCGTGTCTGTCTGCTCAATGTCTGACGCGCCAACTGACCTTGGATTGACTTGCAAGCGCCAAACTTGTACCTGACGACTCCCAATCGTCGGAATATCATTCTCACTTCTCTTTCCGAGACTTGACTAAAGTGTCAGATACACACTACTTCTTTTTGCGCTTTACGCCTCGGCCTCCCGCCGTGGAAGCACCTCGTCCTCGACTTTCAGCACTACCTCTCCTGGAAGCTTTCCCTGCTCTTCTGGCTTGCCTGGATGCTAAGGATGAGCCTATAGATGCCCTGACGAGTATGTTGGCCAAATAACGAAGGCGACTCACCTGGGGAATCCCGTACACCCATATCTTCATCGTCTCGTAGTCAGTGCCAACGTCCGTCCCTGTAGCAAGGCTGGCTGTGGGAACAGCACTTTCGTCACCGCTCTCCTGCGTCAACGCGCTACTGTCGCTGTCTCCTCCAACAAGACCGGCGACATTCTTCAATTTGCTCCGTCCTTTCTTAGTCTGACGCGTCTCGGACATCGTTCGGGCATGGTGTGAAGGTGAGGCAGCCGGCGAGGACGAAGGCAGAGAAGCAGTCGCTCGTATGCCTCGCATAGAGATGAGGGTATCAAATGCCTCATCGGACGGGAGCGAGTACTCATGGCGGAACCATGGATGTGATGGTAGATGTTCTCACGGAGACGGGGATCGAAGGGGCACGGCCGACGGGGATGGTAAATTGTAGTACCCAGGAGGATCATAGCCGTCTGTCCCCTAACACTGGCAACTGATCAATCACGAAGACGCAATGGTTGTGTTTCGCTCTTACTATATTGTCCAAAATCTCTAGGTCGTAGCATGCCCTTAGCTTATCCCATAGTTCGTCTATCGAGACTATGTGCCGGTATCTCTGGGAATTGCGTTGCGCAATGTGAGGACATGAAAGTGGCGGTGGATGCCTACAGGTCTTGCGCGCATCAGAGCACGGAAGGCGATTTCTCCCTCGACAGAGTCTAGCCAACGTGATGAGCTCGCACTTTCAGACTTGAGGCCATCGCTAGCGACCATCTTCGACGAGCAAGCTATGGTGAATGTGCGAAGACACGACCGCTGGTGCACGACGACCACTCTTGGTATGTAGTACGTCTTCGCGCCGCAAGAGCAGTTCGACTATCGCGACGAGCTACATGGATGGATCGGCGAGGAGGATCGCGTTCCTGCATGGATGCGCGAGATGTATGACAAGCGTGACGTGCTGAGAGCAGAATGGCGGGACCTGGAGCGGCTCGGTGAGGCGGACGAGTGGGTGCGCGGTGTTGGCGAGGGCGGTATGGACGAATGGGTAGAGATGATGCGTAAGTTGCTGCGCCGGGCGGAGGACAGTAATCGAGATGAGTGCAAAACCAGGCTGTGAGATCACTGTCTCATTGCAATTACATCTGCCTTTCCAATACAAGCCTACATGTTCCTTGAATATGTATGCTCATAAATTCAACGTGTCTCCGTGCTGCTCGACTATCTGAGGTCGATTTAAAGTGACGCTCGAGGGACGGACGGTGCGTACCGCGTCGGTCAAGCGTCGGTGGCGAAACGCGTCACATTATGCGGTCACGTGATGCGTATCTCATCATCGCAGCCAAAGTTGCCGGCCTCGCCTCGCGCAAACATGACACTATATCAAGGTACTCGGCAGCGTCACAAAGACTATCGCAAGTCTCGTTTCCTAGCGTTGTTGCTTCAAGTTTATCTGCATGGCAGAGCGGACGTGAGTCTACGAATCAACGGGATAGGTTTATTTGATGAATGCAAACCTTCAAGAATGCTAGTGCTCGGTGGCTTGTCTGCTCTTCGGAGACTCCGAGACTCATCGTGAACGCGTCGCGAAAGGTGCGGTCACGTGAGATCGCTTCGCAGGCGGACACTGCGGCGACCAGGCGCTGCCTGCCGCCTGCCGTCCTTCACACAGGTTGTGGACGTAAAGCGTGCGCACTTCTTTGTCCCCGTCTTTCAAGGCAGTCGTCGCCGCGCGTCGCCCAAATGGCGGACCATAGGCAGGTCCGACCGTCAACGGACGAAGGTTAGCACCAGAAATATACGTCTCGTGGATCATGGTGACCTTACCGAATGGATCGTCCCTTCTTGATGCAGAGTCCGCATCCCTCTTGCAGAGCGTCGACTACCCAGATGGCGAACAGCAGCGACCGCGACCTCGATCTCCCTTCGCCTCTCTTGTGCAGGAACCGCTCACACCGCTCACGAAAGCGCTGCTGGTCGTCGCGCTGGTCTTCCTGTTGCTCAGTTCAGTCTTCATCGGCCTGTTCGCGGGGGCACAGCACAAGCTGAACGCCGGAGGCTCAGGGGACGGAGGAGGAGACTCGAGCAAGGAGCCAGTAGTTACAGTCACATCTATTCTGACTGAAACGGCGACGCAAACCGCAACGTCTATTGCTACGTCTACTGCTATGGCTACGGCTACATCAGTAGCCACGTCTACTGCGACTTCTACCGCAATATCAACGACGACAGCTACTGCGATATCCACAAGCGTATCCACAGCCTTTTCCACGGCCACGTCGACTATCGTGTCGACGAGCGCAGTGACGATGCCAGGTCTCGAGCCTACAAGTCCTCCTGTAGAGGTATGTCTTGTTGTAGAATGGCGCTCGAATGCCTTGACAACGAGAATGTCAATAGGCCGAATGTCTGACTGCACAATGCATCACGTTGTCCTCGTCTATCCTGGCGTCTCGATCCGTGCGAGAACTTCTACGATTTTGCCAGTGCGTATACCATTTACTGTTGCTCTGTAAGCGCTAAGCAACGGTGCAGACGGTGGCTGGCTGAAGGCGCACCCTATACCTTCTGACAAGGGCTCATTCGGTAACTTCGAGGCTCTCGCCCAACAGAATAGGCAGGTGCTTCAGCGAATCCTTGCATCTGACCCGTCGTATGCTCCGTCAAGCATGGGCTCTCCATATGATGAACAAATTCTGAAGAAGATTCGTGGTCTCTACTCGTCGTGCATGGATGAGGATGGGTTGAGTGAGCTTGGCGCGGAACCTCTGGCATCGGTCACGCGCCGGATCAGGAAGCTGTTCCATGGCAATACCTCACAACATGAGGAAGATGAGCAGAAAGAAGACTTGACGGCTGCGATCGCATTTATGCATACCCGTGGTACGTATGTTACGAGGTCACGGTCAATCATTTGCCTCATCTGCCGTATTTAGGTATTGCTGGATTATTTGCGGTAGATATTGAGGGCGACGTTGGCAGAGATCCCAATTACATGACTATTTGGTTCAGTCAGTCAGACCTCGGCCTCCCATCCAAGGTTCGTATTTATCGTTCATGCACGTGCTTATCTGAATTTTGTACAGGAGTACTACAATGAAGAATCGATTACCGAGCTTTATCAGACCGTTCTGGAGCGTCTCCTCCTCAATTTTGATGAAGAAGAGCAGTACTCTGAGGAAACGGCTGATGAGCCGACACCGTCGACTGCTTTGCTCGTTCATGAGGAACGCCTACGGGTCTGGCCACCGTGGCCATGGCCGCCATGGGGCGGTGATGA
>NW_024468678.1:0-1237 GCF_001632365.1 Laetiporus sulphureus 93-53
ACTCATCTGCACAGACTTCTCACATTCGGATGCATAAAGCGCTTCACATCCCATCCTCCCGTTCCTCCCCCACCGCTCCCAACCCTTCAACGCGTTTTCCTTCTGGCCTTGCTCCTTCCACACACTGTGCATTATATGGTATGAAGCATTCTTTGTCTAGACTGTCTGAGCGCGACTCACCTTGACCGTAACTTCCAAGGCTTGGACAACATAGTCAGACCAAATACAAGATGCGTACACCGTTGTCGATGAGCGTGTGCGCGCGGAACTGACCGAGCCATCTGCGTAGCAGCGAAACGTCAAAAGCCGGTCACAATCATCGCCGCGTGCGAGTCGAACGCATCCAAGGCACGTTAACTGCTGCCGTTTGTTGGCAAAGTTGCGCGTGCGCATCAAGGTGCGTCCGAGGCGCCACTTTCGTGGTACGCATTCTCACTTTCGTCTCTCATCGCGCGTCGCCTCGGACTCTCATCCTCCGTTTGCTTTTCGCCCAACAATGGCCAAGGCGCAGGAAACGACGAACTTCGCGTTCAGACCACCTTCCTCCATGTTGGTAGGCTCAAGCCTGTGCTGCAGTCAAAAAAAACGTGAGCACGTTCATTTGAGATCGGACCGTCGGATTGTCACTCACTACCCATGGCAAGCGGCGCCTTCCGATGGATCAAGCTCACGGTCGATATCGAAGATGTTGCGCTGGACGCGGGGCTTTAACGAACAAGGTAAGTTGTTTGGACTAATCCCAGATCTCGCACGGCAGTTGACCTGGTGGCCTACAGCAACCTAAAGTGAATGTCAGGGAACGCGGTCATCAAAACCCAGCTCGGACCTCTATACCACACGCGAAACACGAGACGCTCTCCTAGATCGTCCCACCGTCTGCGGCAGGTCATGGTCGGCCTCTGCGGCCAGCGAGTCCACCGTCGCAGCTTCTATTGCTCGAATATCGCTTGAAGTGCGCCGGAATAGCCCTGTTGCATCAGACAGCATCGGATGCAGGTAATTCTGAGACGGTCAGGTGTGATCTCCGACCGGTCGCTGGATAGTGGCACGCTGGATACAGGATGCCTATGGGACGACGACAATGGATGGCGGGATGCGACGCTCACAGCCTTAAGCCCTGTCGTGAAAGCGCCAGTCCTACGCGTGTTCTGGCGAAGGAGACTGCGTGAAATGATGGCTTTGGCATGCGGTAGGCCATCCCCCCGTTTCTCTTGCGCACTTCTTTGATCATGCTGTC
>NW_024468678.1:3697-4792 GCF_001632365.1 Laetiporus sulphureus 93-53
GAACACAGCACCCAAGCTCCTTCTGTAGAAACGTCAACTTGATTTGCCGTCCTCAGCATCCCATCGTCAACCCACCATACGGACCATCATGGTCCGACTCGTCACCATCCCATATGTCCGGCACATCCCCGACGATACACTGCGTGCTCGGGTTGTCCTGGCCAGGGCACGACGCCCACTCGCCCGAATCCTCAATGTGCACCTCGCCCGACGGGTGCACGAACCCGAGGAACCTGCCCGGGCAGATCGGGATCGGGTCCTCCTCGTTGTTAATGTGCATCACCGAGAGAGACGAGTCGTCGACGTAGTTTGCGAACGCCTGGTTGCCGACCTGTTGGAACAGTAAGAACGCGGCTGGAGTGGCAGGTGAGATGAGATTAGCACGCACTCGCGGCAGGCCGTATCCGATGTAGCTGAACGCCGCGTCGGAGATGTGCAGAGGCAGATAGACAGCGTCAAGGAGCGAGATCGCAGCGCCTGATCGCGGTCATTTCAGCTATGACAGGCAGATACTCGGGTGGAGCAACGCACCCAAGGAGTGTCCCACCATTGTCACCTTGGTGGCGCTGTATGTAGATATCGCGCTCTGCACAGCCGAGAGGACGTCCGACGCCGTTCTAATTGACCATCAGACACAGAACCCGATGTAAATGATAGGATGGGATCGCGCACTTTGCTTGCTCGTCCGCGAAGCCCTGGTGCACTTCGATACTCGAGCTGAGGCCAGGGAAGAGCGTCGTGTCCGGGTTTATCATGATAATGTCCGCATCCGTGACCAACGGAAGGCTGCGAAATCAGAGTGAGATACCACCTCCGCGACGAACAAAAGCAGCACTGCTCACATCTCGTCGGGATCAGTTCCCTGATGCGAAACGATCACCGTATCGAGGGTCGGGTCGTATCCGACATACCCTAAGATCCATCAGACACTACCGAACGCATCCACAGCACAGGCCCAAGCACTCACAGTACTGGACGGAGTCCCCGTCGCCTCCCGACGCGACGGGCTTGAAAGTCGGGTTCGCATCGCAGTTCGCCCCACAGCTCCAGTTGCTCGTCTCGGACGCGGAGCAGTAGCCCGCGCTGGCGTAGTAC
>NW_024468679.1:0-758 GCF_001632365.1 Laetiporus sulphureus 93-53
GTGCAAATGAACAAGAAGACACCACGGAAGCTTACCGATAGAGAGGAAGCCCGACTCGGAGACTAGCACGCAAAGGAAGTGCACGGCTTAGCACTTCGCCTTGTCATGTGTAGGGGCCGAGATGTGCTCAGAAAAACGAACTGTATCGAGAAGCTGACAGAGGGCTTCTATCTGTCGCCGCCGCAGTCAAGTGAGTTGGCGAGACCTTCATGAGCAGAATTCCCCTGTAAAGGTGATGGAGGGACCAGCCATGATCGCAGACACACCATGTCAACAGTATGACAGAGTGCAGGCCGGGATACCCACCAACTCCCCAGCGCGCAGCTGTACACCGGCAGGCCGACAGAGGATTCGAGATGCGAGGAATGTTTACGTACGCAGGTGACACGAGGCTAGCGGCGATCAAGATGAAGTCAAAATCAATGTGGCCGCTGTACGCCCACATTTCGATCGGCACCTTCTCGCACGGAACATGGCCGATTGACTGAACATGAACCGATCCTGCACGGAGAGAAGAACATGCAGTGGTTCGGTTTGATGTGGCCCAGAGCTAATTTGATGAGAGAACGGCCTGGATGTCAGTTCATACGGTCTGCGGGCTTCCGCTTCACTCGACCGCAGCGGCTCATACACAGTAAATGAACCGTTCGGCCCACCTTCTCCCACACGAACTGCTCACACGGCCGGCGACGGCGGTCGGACAATGTGGTCTGCAGCCGGTGAGCCCCATTATTTCCGTGAGATATTCATCTATTCTT
>NW_024468679.1:3743-4787 GCF_001632365.1 Laetiporus sulphureus 93-53
TGCACACCGAAGCCCAGGAGACGCGGGCGGAGCACGCCCGCACAAAGATGCTAGAGCTGGGCTACGACCCGAGCAGCTTCTGGGAGCAGCGGATCGTGTGGGGTGACCACGACGCATTCCAGTCAGTCAACCCCTGACCTGTCCGTTTGTATCATCTGAACACGAGCCATCCAGACACGTGAACAACGTGCGCTACGGTACGTTCGATGCGTAGACGAAGCAGCACGTCAGCTGATAGGTATCCGGATCAGTGCGCTTCCTCGAGTCGTCCCGGATTGAGTGGATGGTCTCCCTAGGCAAAGAAATCGGCGGCGCCTCCCGAGCGGACGACATGCTCGCCGGGCGCGGCATCTCGCTCATCCTCAAGACCATCTCCATCGACTACAAGCGGCCCGTCGTCTACCCCGACATGCTCCTCATCGCGCACAAGCCACATCCCGGCCCGCTCGTCTCGACCTCGGACGTGCACAAGACGGAGTTCGGCCAGTGCCGCTTCCCCAAGACCCACTTCCACCTCATGGACGCGATCTACTCGTACGCGCAGCGCCGCATCGTGACGGAGTGCGACGAGGTGCTGGTGTGGTATGATTACGAGAAGCTGGCAAAGTGTGACCCTGGTGAGGAGGCTAGGGCGGCGTTGCAGCGCAGGATGTTCTTGACGCAGGAGCCGAATGCATATGAGTAAAGGTAAACCCCATGGGTTTCGTTACCTCTATCATATTCAGGCATCTAAAGCTTCATTGTAATCTCACTGAACTGCTTCTTTGTATCTGATCCCGAGAAGAACAATAAATAACCCATGACCCCAAGCCACCAGAAGAGATAGAACACAGCACCCAAGCTCCTTCTGTAGAAACGTCAACTTAATTTGCCGTCCTCAGCATCCCATCGTCAACCCACCATACGGACCATCATGGTCCGACTCGTCACCATCCCATATGTCCGGCACATCCCCGACGATACACTGCGTGCTCGGGTTGTCCTGGCCAGGGCACGACGCCCACTCGCCCGAGTCCTCAATGTGCACCTCGCCCGACGGGTGCA
>NW_024468680.1:0-5294 GCF_001632365.1 Laetiporus sulphureus 93-53
TTGGCAGGGACGCTACGACGGTTGAAGTCCTCAGCGAGCTGCTTGTTGTACCATCGCAACGGTTCCATTTCCTCAATTTCAGGATTTTCTGTACGTTCATGAGTCCCTTGTTCGAAATGGCGGTAAGAGACGGTGAAGATCACCTTCTCTTCTTTCGGGTTCTACGCGCTCAGCCGTGACGACGCTACCGTCCTCAGTGCGGCGGCGTTTGCTTCCGCGCTGATTTTCATCCATGTCGCGTCGATGGACGCTCTTGACGCGCCAGATCTCGAAGGTGAGTGTGCCGATGCCGTTATCGCTCGGCATCGTGCGGTTGGTAGTGCTATCTTCTGTCGGACAACAAATTCAATTTCTTGATAAGGAAAGATCGGATGCGGATCATACCGATGATCAGCGTCGGTGCAAACTCGAACGGTCGCAAGAAGGTCGTGTTCAAGTGAAGGCCCGCCTTGTGACCCTTGAGGCCCGCCTCGGCGAAGAACGGGCGCAGCTTGGCGCCATCGAAGGTCGGCTTGATTGCGAAGTCGGTGTCTTCGGAGTGGTTCATGAAGTCGCAGACGAAGTTCTGAAATGTGGCTTTCAATCTTTTAGCAGAGTAGGTTACCAGGGCATACACGTACCTTTCCGATGATGCTTTCAATATAGCACGTAGTGATAGCAGCGTCGAAGTCGACGTCGACGTTGAATTCCGTGCACTTGATGCTGTCCATGGCGATGCCAATGTCGAAGTCCTGGAAGCGCGGCATATTGAGGTAAAATGTTCGCAAGGAGTATGGAAAGCGCGAGCGCGATGGGTGCCGGAGCGACTGAGTGTGGTATGAGGGGGAGAGAGAGAGAGAGATACTGCGCGAGGCCCACAAGTCGAACGATGGGTCAACAGAATGTCAACAAATGGGGCACTCACTCACCGCGTGTGGGATGGTGAATCACGCGTCGGAGTCTCGCGTAGGCGATAACTGCGATCTCCGTGCGAAATCAGCAGCTACCATTGGTATTCTAGGCCTTGATGATTTTGAGGATAACGGCCGTGGGTGACAACCTGTCCTACATAGATGTGTGGCTCAAAGATTACTGTCTGAGGTGTCACTGAGCAGAGCTGAACGCGGATGTCTTCTTCATACATAGCTGTGGTTGTCCAACTGTATGGCAGCCACAACCAAAGAAAGGCGCCTACGGAAAGTGAGCGTTTACCCTGTAGCGCCCGGAATCGGCCACAAGCGCGATTCGGACCGTAAAGGTAAGCCCGATAGTCTCGGTTATTGAAGTGGTTGTCCGGCGTTGCCAGGAGATTGTCCGATCGGGCAACCGCCGGTTGCCCGCCTGTCACCTAACTCGTCAACTTGTTCGGAAAGATGACCGACCACAAACGTGATCAGGACCCAGGTAGTCGGTCACCTCCTCAGGTGGCATTGGCCAGGCAGGTGAGCTTTATCTACTTAGATATTCATAGACCATCATTCTGGGTTTTTGCTGATGTCAAGGTGAATCTTTCTAAGCGCGAAGCTGCAGCCGCATCGAGTCTCCACACCTCATATTCAGAGATGTCGATGACACCAGCCGACTTCTCTCAAACTGGAGCAAATTCCTACCGACTGATTCCTTTGATCAAAAACCGCAGCGGAGCGCGTCCTCAGGTCAACAAAAGGTCTGGCGGGCTCTCACGTCACGGGAGGTATTCTCGGCCCAGATTGCACGATTCACCAAGTATGTCAAGTCTCTGCTTGATGCACCAAATAAAGCCGGACAGCTCTGACGTTGCGTCATGAAATTAGACAACAATTCAGTGATCCCTTTAATCAGTGACCAGAACGCAGCGCGTCATATCAACAAAAACCCTGGAGAGCTCTCCCATCGCGGGAGATACTCTCGACCCATATCGCGCAATTCACCAAGTAAGTCGAGTCTCCGCTTGATGTATCAAATAATGCCAGACAGTTCTGACTTGCATCATTCAATTAGACAATGAGTCGGACAGCCTTGGACTAGATGATGCTGATGATCCTCTGCATGATGTCCCGAGATGGAGTCATCCACCACCCACCCAATGGTCTGACCTCTTTACGGCACCATCGACTCCTCTCCCATTACCCGACATACCATTTCCACAATGGGAACCTCCTTCCATTTATTCAGATTTTCTGAGTCCCATCCAACAGTCTTGTCTAGCTGGCAGAGGCACCGAGCCCGATCGAAACATGAAACTTCAAGTCGTTGCTCCTCCATCTTTGCTATCACAACACCCTCCCGAACCAATCCAGAGCGATCAGCACAAGCTGGAAGTCAGGATGTTTACTCCGTACGCTAGCATGCAGGGAACATCACACCGCATCACATGCACTCTCACAGTCCTTCTAGCGTTAGGCGTATGTATGCTCGCATCTATGGAGGTGTTCAGAGGTGACATCCGCCGAAACTTGTCTCCTGAATGGGTTGAATTATCTGGTTGTTCAAGAAGAAATTCATCATCTCCTCCAGCTGCAAATGAATCAGCTCATGTCAACTTGACCCGAGTACACAATATTCAAGTGGTGGACTCCCTCACCTCGGAGACCTACAGGATTCCTGAACGGCTCGACGTCGGACTATTCCAATGGATTTTGGGATTGAAGGTTGCAAGGCCCAACCCGGCTGCTGTCGTGCTCCGTAACGCTTTGCGTTTTGGAGAATGCTGGCCCATGGACGGCCCATCTGGCCACCTTGGTCTGCAGCTCGTGCAAGCCATGCATATTGCCAAAATCATAGTCAGACACGTGCCATTAGAGATGGCTGAGGACATCAGAACAGCGCCTCGAATGGCGATTCTGTGGGGGTTGTCGGAAGAAATTACTGTGCTGCCCACGGAGCATCCCTCGCGTGCAACGCATATTTCGACTTTACCAGCGCGGTTGTCGCTTGCTAATGGCACTCAGATGCTCCCCCTTGCATTCATCAACTACGACATCCACTCGTCATCATATACACAGACTTTCGATACCGATGTTCGCTATCAGCATAAAACATTCAAGCTGGTTGTGCTGGAGATCCTGGATAATTGGGGGGTGGAAGATCTCACTTGTTTGTATCGTATTCACTTGGTGGGATGGATGTGATGGGTTTCACATGCAAAGAACCTTCGTTGGCATGAATGTACGTAGGGCGAGGGGGGAGCGAGTGCTACCCTCGCGCGCAAGACACGCAAGACAGAGCATCGTGGAAGCGCGCACCATGTCCTAACCATTCGCTGTCATCGCTTGTATCGCGCCCAAATATCACTTAGGAATGTGATGCGCGCTTTTCCTCCCATGAAGGCGCGGACGTAATTGTCCCATAAATCTGACGGGCATGGCATATGTGACAGCATGAAGAACACTGAGCGCGGAGTCTGTTCCTCATGGCGGGAGAAGATTATCGTTTCATTCATTTCCATCATAACAACCCACATATAGATAGTACACCGTTAATGCAATATCACTGGAGATGATCTGCTATCCGTGGTGAGCTGTCGATCGCAAAAGCTACGGCTACCAGGAATGCCAACTTCACAAGAAGGTCAATGAACTTGTCGACCGGCATTTTGGAGAGATTTTCTTTGTCTTCCACGATATCCAGGGTTCTGAATCACAAGTCATCAGCAGGATGAGGTGGCGTAACGGAAGGAACAATGACGAATTTCTTTTGGCGAGCCACGTCGAAGTGGGGTCCGATGTGGTTCTTGAACTTCTGCATCAGGAGCGCGATGTCCTCAGCACGGCGGCGCTTGTGGCCAACCGGGTATTCAACCTGACCCTCAATCAGCACGGTGCCGTCGTTGAGTGTGACCAGCAGAACATTCGAGATCGAGCGCTTGCTGGGATCATGGTAGTCGACGCTGTACCACTTCTCCTCGACACGGAATCTTCGCGTGGAGGGCATGAATGCGAGGATAGGCGGCTGCCACATCGGTGTATGGCTCGGAAGTCAACTGTTAGTCCTACAAGCCAGCACGCTTAGCAGGCGTCAGGAACTCACTCTCGGTCAGCGAAATTGTCCCAAGGACCCTTCTTGTTGATGATGAGCATCGCGGCTTCCTGGATCCCGATGCGGATGCTCTTGATGTCATCACTGTTCTTACCCATTGCCTTCAGCTTGTTGTGGAGAATGTGGGCGGCTTCCATCGCAGTCTGCTCATGCATATGGAACTCCGCCAGATACGAGATCTTGAAGAGGACATTTTGCATGCTATACGAGCCGTATGGCATCTGGAACTCGAAAGGCATGCCCTACATGAGCGCACTAACATGACGGATCGAAATTGTTAGAAAAATCCTACGTAGTAAATGCGGCTACATCAGAACCCCATGTCTTGGCAGTGAGGACCGAAGGCATGCCCTTCTCGCCCTTCTTGCTGAAGGTTCGACCCCCGCGGTGGGCTAGTTAATTTTTTTCGGCCTTTCTTTTTCATCATTGTTCCTTCCGATCCCGCTTCAGTCTATGTGCATGTGGAGAATTAACGGTAAGCTATTCACCCCACTCAGTGTCATAGACGAGATTGACAGCGCGCGAGCACCCGTCACCGGCGGCCTATGACTTGCGGGAGCCCGTGTTTGGCGCATGTCGATAGGTACGCAGGAATTGACCATCTGCCCATGCTTGGAAAGTAGCATCGATAGTCTGCTCACGGTTCAGGCTGCTGAGTCGTCGTCAGTGAGGCACGCGTGGTTCCGCACGCTAGAAGCTGATACGCACAGAAGCTTGGACATGACCGCAGTGCTGGCGACGTTCACAAGAACCACATGGTCAAGACCCACGGAATTGAGGAGGGATGTCACGCACAGTCAGCGGCTCCCCCTTGCACGCAAGGCGGTCGGCGATGGCGAGGACGGCACCAAGATCGTCCGATGGGTGAGCAAGGAAGCAGATCTGGGTGCCGACGTTGAACGCACCGTAGATAGGATAGACCTGACATCTGGCACCAGGGACTCGTGTGCCTTGCATTGATACTTAAAGTCATGAAATGTGCATATGGAAATTACAACTTGGCGTACCGTTCGGGACAATCGTGCCTTCGCCCGCAGGACCCATAAACCTCGCACATTCTTCATCGAAGCCCTCCAGTCCACACCCGATCGTGTCAATCAAAGAGCCTTGAGCTTGCGGTCTCAAAATGCTGAATCCGACTCGATCTTGTAGTTGTGAATGTAGAGCACTTGATCGGGCTCTGGACGGACGACAGACTCGGCGTGGCTGGACATGCTATGGGCAATGTGAAGAATGAACCTGTAAACACGTATGCCGAAATCGGGAGAGATGGATTGGCGGAGTTTTGAACGACGAGA
>NW_024468681.1:0-5232 GCF_001632365.1 Laetiporus sulphureus 93-53
TAAAATTCGGTCTATCCATGTCCTTGTAAAAATGGTCTGGACAGTCCATGATTTGACTTGGGAATGTCCAGGACTATCTGTATGAGGCATGGTCTGTCCAACGTATGGAGTTAGGAGTGTCCAAAGCTATTCTTGTAACACATGGTCTTTCCGTAGACATAATCAATCTAACTGGATAGTCCTGCAGTCTGACCTGGAACTGTCCAGCCCTCTTTCTATAAAATATGGTCTATCCATGTGCATGTAAAGAATGGTCTGGACAGTCCAATAATTTAACTTGGGATCATCCAGGACTATCTTTATGAGCTGTGGTCTGTCCAACATATAGAGTTAGGAGTGGAAATGATTTAAACTCATGCTACTTCAAACTGTTAATATGCAAGTAAAAAATGAAGCATAAAAATAAACTGGTAATACCGAGCAAACCAGATTTCAGATGAGCTCATTTGCTTCAGTAAGTTGGTGCAACAATTTTCAATTTATATCAAAATGAAGCAGAAGATGTAGAAAAACATTTGCAGAATTCATCAATTTTATGGTCCCAGGACACTCCAAAATGAGCCCCCTGACACCCCGTGACAGTGACAAAACTCCGGTAAAACCACCTGGTAAGTGTTGCAATAGGTCAGTTTAAGTACCCTAAACACTCCCAAATATTCACCCAAACACTCCCAGACTGCACTCAAAAATCTGCCAAAACACTCCCAGACTGCACCCAAAAACTCACCAAAACACTCCCATACTTCACCCAAACAACACTCCCAATCGTATCCAAATGCATCCTGAACCTGAAACATGCCCAGAACTGGGTAATACCATGCAAAGTGCCTATTAGGGCTAACTCTATAGCGACAAAGTTAGGCCTAAGAGGTACCATGAAGGGGGGGCCTGAAGTGCATTTCTGAGCCTCATGTATGACCCTTTGTAATATGATACTGCTGCCTCAGGTTCTTCAGAGTCGGGGGCCCTCGTGCTGGTCTGTCCAGACTGTTCCGCTTGTCAGATATGTGTTATCGAATCACACGGCCCTCGACTGCTCTTTCAGAAGGATTTACGAGGGCAGACTGTTTCAGTGTGTATCAGCGCAGCAAATGAGTACTGACAGAGAGCAAGAATTCTTGCATGTGAGCATTGGTTATCTCTAAAGATGAAGCAGGAGTGTTGAATTGGGAGACCTCCACAATGAGCTGTGTGAAAAAATAAGATGTTACTCCTAGCGTGGCAACTGGCTATCACGAAAGGAAACATACTGCATTAATGTGTTGCCTCTTGAACAGAGGTAGCTGCAGGACTTTTCGAATTGCAACAGCATCAGGTCCGTCCTCAGATGCTTTATTTCTCTTGCCAAGCACACTTGTAGTTGCTAACTGTACTGAAGGGCCCAGCATGAGGGATGCAGTACTTTCCTCTCCAGCAATTGCATGATGTGGTTAAGAAGTCTGGTTGAGCAGAAGCACAGACAAAGTGCAATCATTCGTAGGGTCAGATAACGATGAGGTTTGTTCCCCTTCTTTCTGTGGTGACGCATCCAGATAAAGTGCACGTTCTTTATCTGGATGTGTCGTCACTGGAGCACCTGCCTGACCATTTTCAGGAATGTCTGCCTTTTTGTCAGATGGTGCATCTATCCTTCCCTGAGCTCTTCTCGGGTAATTGGGAAAATGCCTAGACCATCGCACAATCCCATACATAAGTTCTGCCCAAAGTACCCTAGGATCATTGTTAGTAGGGGGACTGAGGAGGAGTGGATCTGCAAGATTTGCTTCTGGCATCTTGCAGTCTTCATCCATGTCTCGTTCATGCTATTGTCCATGTCAACATCTGTGTCCTCATCTTCAGACCAATCACTCTCTCCAAGCATGCCATCGATAATGCTGATTGTTCCTGAAGGGCGTCTGCACATGTGCGGAGGACTGCGACTGAGTTGGATGGCCGTCAAGGTTGTCTGTGAGCGAGGAAGACTACGGTTCAGTTCTCGAGGCGTGGCTGTCTGGAATGTTCGCGAGCGAGGAGGACTGAGACTGAACCGCTGAGTAGTCACTGGAAAAGTCATCCTCGAGCGAGAAGGGCTGAGGCTGAGATGCTGAGTGGTCACTGGGCAAGTCATCCGTGAATGAGGAGGACTGAGACTGAGCTACCGAATGGTGGGTGGCAAAGTTGTCCACGAGCGAGGAGGGCTGCAACTCAGGCTTCGAAAAGGAGCATCACAATGAACTTGACTAAAAAGAAGAGGTGCAGTCTCATCAGAGGCAGTAGGCGATGGGGGGAGTGAACGAATGGACTTCGTTTCAGAGACAGGATCAACATCGACATCCTGCCTCTTCCATTTCATTGACAGTCTCAATTGGTAACACCCATCCTGGATGTTTCCTGCTTGATCTTTATGGCTCTGTTGGCCACACTTTTGAGTTCATTATAACTGGCTGACTTGGCCTGATACTGGTTTCTGAGTGTCCTGATCATGGCATCCTTTTGATGAGATTCGTTTTGAGTGATTATCTGGTCCTGCATAATGAACTGCACCTTGATATTGTTCTTCTGAAGTTGTTCAGTTGCGTCATCTTTGTCCTGTTGAACTTTTGCGAGCTGACCGTGGGCCTCCACAAGCTGACTGTGGGCATCTGCGACAATGTGATTTCTCTCATTCGTAACTTTCATGAGCTGAGTGCAGACCTCTGTGAGCTGAACATGGGCATCTGCGACAACACGATTTCTCTCATCCGTAACTTTCGTGAGCTGACCGTGGGCCTCCGCGAGCTGACCGTGGACCTCTGCGACAATGCAATTTCTCTCATCTATAACTTTCGCGAGCTGACCGTGGACCTCCGCGAACTGACCGTGGACCTCCACAACAATGCGATTTCTCTCATCCGTAACTTTTGCAAGCTGAACGTGGGCATCTGTGACAACACGATTTCTCTCATCCGTAACTTTTGCGAGCTGACCATGGGCCTCTGCAACTGTACAGGCATCGTCATCGTCCTCCTTAGTGTTTACGAGCCGAGTGTGGGCCTCCGTGAGCTGTGCATCCTGCACTTGAATCGCAGCCTCCATCTTCACGAACTGACCGCAGGTCTCCCTTAGCTATGTGCGGGTCTTCACAAGCTCTGCGTCCTGTGCCTGAATCACAGCCTTTGCCTCCATGACAATGTGGTTTTGGTCATTCATGGCTTTCACGAGCTCTGCATCCCATGCCTGAATCACAGCCTCTGCCTCCATGACAATGCAGTTTTGGTCATTCATGGCTTTTGCGAGCTGACCACGGGCCTCTGCGAGCTGTGTGTGGGTCTCCGTGAGCTGTGTGCAGGCCTCCACGAGCTGTGTGTGGGCCTTCACGGACTGTGTGTTCTGCAGCAAGGCATGAACATGAACCTTCCTGATGACTATTGTGCAGCATTAGCCCAGAGGACACAAGGCCTGAAGATGGCAATGTAAGTCATACTTAATCGACTCCTGCCCTGGCCATCCATGCATATGTTGATCGGAATCTTGCTGATCTCTCATTCAGCCCAATATCCATCCTTGAGAGTGTACAGCTTCACTCGGTATTGACGTTGTGATGAACCTTTGAATATACTGCTGAATGTCACATCGGTCAGAAGAGTACTCCTGTTGCAGCTCTCCATTTCCACCTGTGAAGGCTGCATATGACTCGACTCTTCACCGCAAGCAGGGATGTTGTTGATTCCTTCCATAATCACCATGTTCGGCTTTGCCCCTTCAACCCTGCTGGCAGTGCGATCAGCAGTCATTTTTTGTTTTTTTGTAAGCAGGGCAGTCTTCTTCCTCTGTTCCTTCCGGAGGTGGCCTTGATCGTTTGCTGCCCTGCAGAAAGTCAGCAATATCTACATACGTCAATAATGAGGAATAGTATTTACCTTTGGGACAGTCTTTTCGATGACTTCTTGCATGGTAAGAGCCTTTTCTTGAGCTTTCGCAGAAGATGCTTCCACTATGGATGCCTCAGCTGCCGCTTTGGTGGAGGCTTCCCTCTGCCTATGCTTCTCGGATTGGTGTCCATCCTTAATTTGCTGCTTGGGTGTTCTGGGCTTGGGAGGAGCAGCGATCACCCTGTTTTTGCTCAGTTCATGTGAAATGCATACTGAGAGTGCAATTTTGGCCACTTGCATCTGACACGACATTGCTTGAAGTTGGGTGTGGTGTAGGGTAGAGCTAAGGTACCGGATGCCCAAATGCAAGTGCCAACTAGTCTCCCATGGGCAGACAGAGACAATTCCTTCAACCTTCGCGGGAGCGCTCCGGATATCCTTGCAATTGTCTGACTATATGCCCCCCCTTTTTTTTTGAGTACAATTTATATACCGCCCGAAGGGCGGTCGGAGGTGTGTAAATACAGTCGTGTAACTACAGAGGACCAGATGCATCTGGGAGCAAAGGAATTTAATGTACGGACTCCAGGTCCTCACAGACGCAACAGAGCAGGCATATAGTAGAAGGGCACGAAGCCCGGTAAGCTGTGTCATGGACCACACAAGCGCCGACAATCTAACAAATGCATATGCCCTACCAACACGAAAACCACAGCTGCAGCCAGTCCATTGACTCATTAGGAACACTGTGTAGGGGGGATCGAATCTCCAAGATACTCCCACCAGACCAACCTCGTCCACCGCAGAGGCAAAGTGGCATGTGGGGTATTGAAACTAAAGAACATTGAGAAGGGTCCAGGCAGACCAGGGTTAGTGAACTGCATGATGGCAGGCCAAGGGGCAGAAACAGTTGGTGGCCAAAGAGATGTCAGGGCGGAGGGGGAGAAGACAGAGGAAGTCAACAGCAGGTGTGGGTGACACGCGACGAACCCTACCATGCAGCAGGCTGGATAAAAATTGATCCCCTGCATTTAAGTGTTGCTGCGCCAGCATGTGGATCCCATATTCAGTGCGGGCATGCCAGGTGGTGGACTAAGAGAGAGCACGGGGGGGTGCTAGAAGAAAAGAAGGGAAGGAGTGTGGGGGAAAAGAAAAGGTCATGCCCGTCGCTACATAGTGACATCAGAGTCGCCAGCGTTGGGTGGCACGGGGCGCTCGAGAGAGGTTGGTGGAGTGAGGCCAGCATTCTGGAAAGAAGTGCGTTTGGGGCACTGGTCAGAGTCGGCATGGTGGAGACCATGGCAGTCCACGCAGTGTGCATAAGTGCAAGGGTCTGAGGTGGCGCGATTCTCCTTCGTGCACACGGTGCACTGATTTGAGGTGGTGGCCAGCACACACATGG
>NW_024468682.1:0-5123 GCF_001632365.1 Laetiporus sulphureus 93-53
CTTTCCCCAACCCATTGCCGAGCACCCCAACGCTCATTACCCTTCACAGACTTGACAGCCCATGTATATATACCTGCATCGAGTATGCCGGATGCCCCAGAGGTTCTCTGCTGGTGCATCCGCGTACGTGTTTCCCTTAGGACTGTTTACCTAACTGCTGTACTTACTTATTACTCAGTGACGCGTAGGTACGCGTCACTCTAGGTATGAATAAAGAGAGGTTCTCTGCTGGTGCATCCGCTGACGCGTAGGTACGCGTCACTCTAGGACTCTCCGGGAACTCCGTGTCGAGTAGCTGCAGGCGTGACAGCCGCGCTGACCTTTCCGGTCACCCGTTGCACCACCGCGCTGTAGCGCGTTAGGTTATGAGCCCCGGGCTTAACACCTGTGTATGCTCGACATTAGCGCATGAAGTTCTGTACGAACTATCAGCAAACCATTACCTTTGAACGCACTCACATTCGCACCACTACTCGTCGGCTGCTTGGACAGCTAGGACACGAAGTATCAGATCTCGACGATCTTTATCCGTATCATTCGGATTCTTACCTCGCTCTCTTATCTCGCATCGATCCCACCCTCTACACTGTCGAAGCAATCCTGGCTTCAACAGATCCTCCCAGCTCTCCGACTCTGTCAGCTTCTCCGGTTCTGCCTGTCATCCCCATCATGACGCCATCTGTTGCCAAGGAGTTCTCCGAGGTCCCGAAGCTCGCTGCCGATGGATCAAATTATCGCATCTGGCTAGGTCGCGTCCAGCGTGCTGCAGGCGCATGCGACGCCGATGATCTCTTGACGCGTCCGGCTGACTCTTCAAAGGCTGAAGAAGTCAAGCTAAATAAGCAAATGCTGAACGCGATTACCGGAAAATTCACCGACTCACTTTTCCGAAAATACCTCAGCGTCACCGAGGTATACAAGATCATCGAGGGGCTAAAAACCGAGTTTGGTACGCCGACCGCTGCGATGGATGCCGTAACGGAGGCGAAACTATTCACTTTGAAGTGTACTGACGAGCGCAAGCTGCGTCAGCACCTTGACCAGCTGGCCGAGCTCAAGGAGAAATTAGCGGAGTCCAACATCATCATTGAGGATCGTACTTACATAAACGCGATCACCACCTCCATTCCCCGCTCATTCGCACCGAGTGTCACCGCAATTATGACCGCCGCCGAGATTTACAACTCGACGCTGTCGACAGGCGCGACCAGGAAGACGGTCACGCCAGACGAGATCATACGCGCATTGCGAGCCGAGGCCGACTCGCGCGCCGTGCTGAAGTCGGGCGAGCGAACTGCTACCGCCGGAGCTGCGGTTAGCACACCTCGAGGAGGGAAGAGCGGCCGAGGGGCACAGCGTGGCCAGCGTGATCGCGGTCAGGGATCGAATCGAGTAGGCACCGCTAAAAGGTCGGATGATGACATTACCTGCTATCAATGCGGTGGTAAGGGGCATCGTAAGGCGCAGTGTCCGTCGACGAAGACTTACCAGGAACGCCCGAAGGCGAAGACTGAAGTCGCCGCGAGTGCGAACGACAGTAAAGCGGCTAGCACGAAGCCAAAGGACGGTGCGACGAATAGCACCACGTCCTCTGTGACGATAGGGCCAGCTGTTCAGGGCGCTGTAACCTCGGAGGCCTGGAGTACCTCCGTGATAGGCCCTGTGACTGGTCATGAGGCGACCTTCATCGACTGTTCGGAGTTAGCGGAACAGGTCGAGATCCGTGTAGTGAACACCTATGAATCGGTGGCCGCGACGACAGAGACAGGTTGCCGAGTCGACATATTCGACTCAGGAGCTTCGCGGCATATGACGCCGCACTTGGACCGCCTAGCGAACTACCGAGCGATTGCGCTGCATCGGATTCTCACTGCAAACTCGGAAATTTTCTATGCAAATGGCATGGGCGACCTCGACATCGCTTTTGAGCACCGGGACGGGCCGCGCTACTTGCATCTTCATGATGTCTTGTATGCGCCAGCGATGCATGCGACCCTTGTGTCGCTGGGGGTACTGGAGGAAGCCGGCTACAGCTATGTGGGCTGTCAGGGGGAGTTGCGAATCAACGACCCGAAGAACATACCTGTTGGATCTGTTCCCCGCGCAGATGGGCTTTATCGGATCTTTCACGCAAACGCCTCACTCGCAGTCCCCGTCTCATTGTCGCTGCATGAGATTCACTGCCGGTTAGGGCATGTGAACTACAGTTATCTAAAGGCTATGCTCCGTGAGAAGCGTATCACGGGTGTTAGGTTGGACCCACTACGCACTGAGGAGGTCGAATGCCGAACGTGCCTAGTTGCAAAGGCACGCCGTGCTCCTATCGCCGCCATCCGCCAGTCTCCGCTAGCCAATTCTTACGGCGAGCACGTTCACCTAGACGTATGGGGACCAGCGTCAGTAATGACGATAAACCGTAACTGCTACGCACTTACCATCGTTGACGACGCTACGCGTTGGCTCGAGATGCCGTTATTACAGTTAAAATCCGAGGCCTTCGGCAAATTCGTCGGATTCGACGCGCGTTTGCAGACGCAGCACGGTGCCCGCGTAAAGGTAGTCCAGTCGGATCGTGGAGGCGAATTCCTGTCCGACGATATGTCAGCGCACCTCGAGCGCACGGGAGCCATTCGAAAGCTTACCGTCCATGATACTCCTGAGCATAACGGCGTCGCAGAGCGGACGCATGGAACTATATTTAACGGCGTCCGTGCGGCCCTTGTCGGGTCGGGTCTGCCAAAATGGCTGTGGGGGGAGGCTTTAGCGTACGTCGTTCACGTTTATAATCGGACCGCGCGCCGTGCCTTGAAGGGCAAGACGCCATATGAAGCACGCTATGGCCACGCACCGGACGTTTCGAAGCTGTACCCGTGGGGCTGCATCGCATACGTGAAAGTTGATGCTGCGTCGAAGCTGGACGCACGCGGTGTCGAAGCTCGCTGGCTCGGACTCGACAACTCGTCGAACGGTCATCGCATCTACTGGTCCACTCGGAGAGCGATCACGGTAGAGCGTGACATAGTCTTTAGCAAGGAGGCTCCGCACGTCGAGGGGGAGCAGGATGTAGACATAGGACCCACCTTGGAGTTTTCCGACGCTGCTCCACCTCCCTCACCTCCTACCATGCCTTCCCCTGTGCACCATGAGCCGCCAGCTGATATCCGCGAGCCAGCCGATCCAAATCTTGTAGCGGGTAAGCGACTCCGTTTGCCTAGCGCGAAGATGCGCGAGATAGCGGCGGGGCGTGCAGGGGGTGCACTCGCCGACGGCGCGGTCGACTCCGCATTCAGCGAGACCGTCGCCTATGCCGTAGGGGTCGTAACCTCCGAAGCGATGGGTTTTGACCCGCGGAACGTCGCCGAGGCCAAGCGTCATCCAGACTGGCCGGCGTGGCTGGAGGCAATGCAGGAAGAAGTCCGCCGTTTAGAGTCGAGGAAGAGCTGGGTGTATGCGGACCCACCGCCGCGTTCGTCAGGAAAGAACGTCGTGGGGTCGACGTGGGCTTTTCGCACTAAGAGAGACGCGCGAGGCCACGTAACCGGCTACCGCGCGCGCCTATGCGCCCAAGGGTTCTCGCAAGTCGAGGGCATCGACTACTACCGCGACGACACCTACGCTGCTGTATGCAAGCTTGCTTCTGTTCGAACTATTCTGTCAGTAGCTGCTCGGAACGGCTGGCATGCTCACCAGATCGACGTCAAGAGCGCTTATCTTTATGGAAGACTGCGAGACGACGAAGAGATCTACATGCGACCTCCATCTGGCATCGCTCTTGAGGGACTGGCTCCTGGCAATGTACTCCGCTTGCAGGTTTCTCTCTATGGCTTGCGTCAGTCGGGTCGTCGCTGGTACACGAAGCTACGCGGGATCCTGGAAGGCTTCAAACTCGTACGTCTAGAACACGACCACGCCGTTTTCTATCGACGTCACCCGAATGACGAACTCACCATCATATTCATGCATGTCGATGATATAACCCTCGTCAGCTCGATTCCGGCGAATCTCCTCAAGCTCAAGGAGATGATAAAGTCGAAGTTGGAGATTACCGACAACGGTGAGCTCCACTGGCTCCTGGGCATCGAAATAAAGCGTGATTGGGAGCGACACACTATCGCGCTATCTCAGCGCGCATACATCGAGTCGATAGTCACGCGCTATGGTTTCGCCGACGCCAAGCCGCTATCGCAGCCCATGGACCCGCACGTTCGACTTTCCTCCGACCAATGTCCGGTCACGACGGAAGAATATGCCGCTATGCGCGATAAGCCCTACCTGGAGGCTTTAGGAGCGCTTCAGTATGTGTCTGTGTCTACACGTCCAGACATTACCTTTGCTGTGAGTCAGCTTGCGCAGTTCAGTCAGAACCCGGGCATCGCACACTGGAGCGCGCTCAAACGCGTCTATCAATACCTCAAGGGTACTGCGGACCACTGGTTAGTTCTTGGTGGATCCGAGGACAACGAGGTGGTCGGTTATTCCGATGCGGATGGTATGAGTACGGAAGGACGCCGCGCGATCTCAGGGTACGTCTTTATGCTGAATGGCGGCGCCGTCTCCTGGTCCTCAAAGCGGCAAGACCTTGTCACGCTTTCGACTACGGAGGCCGAGTACGTTGCTTTGACTCACGCTGCCAAGGAAGCCTTGTGGCTTCGCTCCTTCGTCATTGAGCTGTTCGGAGAGCCCGAACGACCTATACCCATGCGATCTGACAATCAGTCCGCTATCGCATTATCAAAGGATGACCGTTTCCATGCGCGCACCAAACATATCGATATTCGCTTTCACTTCATACGCTATGCCATAGCTGAAGGCAAGATCACTGTCTCTTACTGCCCTACGGAGGACATGACCGCAGATATCCTCACGAAGGCCCTCCCCTCGTTGAAGACCAAACATTTCGCTGCGTCGATGGGACTTGCGAGAGTTTGAGGGGGAGTGTCGCAATCCGTGATTGGTGGATTGCCCTTGGTATCGGGCCACCGGCTTCTTTATCCTTATATGGTATCTGCATTACTCATTTTAGTAATCCTTTCCCCAACCCATTGCCGAGCACCCCAACGCTCATTACCCTTCACAGACTTGACAGCCCATGTATATATACCTGCATCGAGTATGCCGGATGC
>NW_024468683.1:0-5107 GCF_001632365.1 Laetiporus sulphureus 93-53
GTGATCAGGCTCTGCCCGTGCCTTTGACACCTCCCACGCTGAAGGCGAAGGCGCCGGAACCACCCAGTCCATTCGATGCCTATTCTTACTTTGCGGATCCATGGGATAGCACAAACTTCACGTACAAATTTAGCTCGTAGTGCAGGAATAACTGTACAGGCTCTTTGATGGGCTCGCAAAAGCAATCAATTATATTGTTCAGTCCTGATGGATATTTACATGAATAAGATGTGGCTCAAGGATTGAATAAGCTGGCCTCAAGTATGCATTCTGTATGAGAACGAACGACAATATTGTGAAGTACGTGGGGAGGCATTCATGATGACGAGGTCGGTCGGTCGGTGGCCAGAGTACATGCAAACAGCGAGGAACCGCACTCTTTGATGTTGCAGAAGATAGCGCATGACGAGAAACGTGAACAATGGACACGCGGGTGTGTCGACAGAGTGTCCAGCTCGTCGTTGCGCACAGTGAACACAACCTGGGGTGCGGGTCACAGGCCCAGCGGGGGGTGCGGCCCGGTAGAATGACGCCGGTGACGGATTTTGCCGATAACGTTCTCGCGCGTTAGCAGCCAATACGCGAGTTAAGAATAAAAGTACAATTTGAACAGCATACGGGTGCAGGGCCTACGGCGGAATGTGTGTGCGCTGGGCCTTCATGACCAGGGGATCTGGTTTACAATCGATCCCATCTGGGAGGTACTGTTGAAAGCCGTTGCGATCAGTACTGGCTCGCAGTTGCCTCCCAGTAGGGATTTTGACTTTTGAGCGTTGATTCGTCATCGGGATCCACTTTCTCACTGTCCTTGCGCGTGAGGGATGCGTGCTGTGTCTTTCGTGTTTCGCCAGCTCGGTCGTGTCGTGTCGTAGACGGTGCCTAGCCATGTGGGTGTGTGTGTTGCGCGTCATGTAATGGGTAGCCGGAAAGAAGCTGAGAGGAAAGAGTAGTCAGTGTTTTTGTATCAAGCCCGGCCACAGACTAGTAGATGCAGCATTATATCGTGTTCGGTTTCTGCTCATGACGTATGCACGAGAGATGTTTCCGTTACCGTGCGGTGGCCATGATGCGATCCATCATCCACAGCCCGCGTTAAATTCTCTCTGCCCACCCGTCGTGACTAAGGTAGCACTGCATATGAACTGTCTCCCGGATTCTATGCACCAATAAACTTGAAGCCTTTGTATATCACAGCATATACAGACCTGAGGCATGTAGGACATAAAGGTATGTAGGACCGATGACCGGAGAACGAGAACACAACGTTCGGTAGAGTGGAAGACGGACTTCGTCACCCGTGTAGCATCAGCATCCTCTCCCTCCCTCACGAGAAGGCAAGCGCCGTCCAGGTAGCCACAGCACCGACCACTGCACCTAACCCGCCAAGAACCAATGCTCGGTAGCACCCCTTCTTCACTTTGTCGACAGCAGCCTCCTTCTCCGAACTTCCAATGTGCCCGACTTTGCTCACTAGTTCCTCATCTCTCCCAAATGCCACCAATCGACTATCTTCACCCAGTGAGCCAATCACCTCGGCAGCGAGTCCAACCGTCTTCGCTCTGGCGAGAAGATCGGAGACACCGTCCGTTGGGTGCTTCAAGATGACCACAGATCCCTCTGAAGTCAACCTTGCCCGTTCGAAAAACATGCGTTGCTTGTCTTGGCTGAGCGTGCGACCCAGAGAGCACGTTTTGGCGGTGTAAGGTGGGCGATCAGACTTGGGAGTGGAGGGTCTCGCAGGTGGACTGTTGGAGTCCGTTGTGACGCTGTGTGGCACTACAGACTTCTCTGCGGCAGATACCACTATAGCTGTGGGTTTGGAGGTGCTCGCAGCTAGGACATCTGCCTGGAAGATGAAATCAGGCTTCCCTGACCGTGGTCGTCCGCGACTTTCATCAATAGAGGAATCTGTGGGGAGTACTGTCTCGAGCGACTCTGTCGATTCTAGCCTCCCACAGGTCGAAGAGTCTAGTGCAGGAGCGAGAGTGTCGGCATAGGGACACCCTGAGCGCGGGTGGCCAGCGCGCGGCCGCTGACACGTTTTGCAGTGGGGCGTCTTGCGAGGCTTTGGACTGATCTTCATCGGCGACTCTTTGGCCCCTGAACGGTTCAGAGTCAGGGTGTGGGTATCAGCATTCGCAACGTTGTCCGCATGGCCTGCTTAAACCCTGCTTTCCTAAACGGTGTTTCAATGGCCTAAATGGGGTTTCAATGGCCACAGATTGCATTTCGAGAGGATCCATGGGTTCTCTTCGTCCTAAATTTGGTGATCGATGTGTATTAGATAAGATTAGATACTAGATCGGCATTGACACTCGCGTTTGTGTCTACCCGCTCTCACATCTCATATGCTCACTACTGAGAATGTTTTCCTTCGTCGAACATAACGGGGCCGTGGTGTGGGCGTGGTGCGGCTGGTGGAGGGGGACGAGGGGCAGCAGGACAAGGCGGGTTTCGTGGGGGCCCGCGCGCATCACGAGGGAGTTATGATGGGGGCGCGGGGCGGCTCGTGGAGTACATCAAGGAGTCGTGGGTTCGGCCGCGGTGGTTTTCGTGGATCGTAGATGTCTGTATTCTATCGATGTTTCCTTTTTGCCTCCAATTCAGCCATCTTGCTCTCGATGTATGGTCAATGCTTGCACCAGATATCTGTTCAACGACGATGGGAGGGATATCCGCAGAAAACTGTATCGTCACTGATGAGAACGGCAATGCGAACAAAGACACGTTCTCTCTCGCCATGAGCGATATCTGGAATGCAGCTGCCTCGCCCACTATTGCACCTGGTTGCCAGAAGATAATCGAGGAGTTCACTAGAACGGGTGCATTAGTGAACTACAGACTGATATGTACGATAGACACACATATTGGCTGTGAATCGGAAGAGTCTACGACCAAGGTCTCCTCCGTTGTAGAAGGCACGCTGCTCTGGCAGTGGCCCTAAATTGTCAGGAGGATGTCATGTGTCGGGCTACGTCTGTCATTTACCTTCAGCACGACCAGCATGTCCTCTTGAGTGGAATCAGGGTCATCCGATTGCGTCCTGATATCTGACGAGGATATGAACAATAGCAGCGACCCTTAAGAGCGTATGGCACGTACCATGTCCCAACATCTCAATCAGCAATCGCACACTCAGTTCCACGTCACCCATCTTCCGCGCGCAAGAATACCACGTTGACAGCAATGGCTGCAACAGAGAATCCCATTGTTCCCGTCTATACGTTTTCGCAATCCGCTCGAAGAATCTGAGTTCAGCGCCATCGTCAGCCATCCTTCTCATTGAGAGCAGTCAGGAATCACGAACCACGCAGCCATGTCGAACTTGCCCGACCCGCAGTATGTGTGTGCGATCCGATATGTAATCCAGGGTGTCAACCGTCCCTGGCCTTGGATGGTCGCGGGGCTGTATGCCTTGAAGAGCTCATAGGCTCTCGTATACAGCTGTCGACCAATGTTATTGCCTCATAGTCAACATTGTAGGGAGTGCATCATCGTACCTCCAAGATAATCGCATGATGCTCCACCTTCTTCTCATTCGAGAACCCAGGAGCGGTCATTGTCAAATGCTGCTTCGCCTAATCCACTATGAGTGACCTGACGCGCCCTATCCCTCATCAAACACTCACTTCGGCATCTAAAGCGGCTAGAAAGCGCTCACGTCTGCGCTCCGTGCAACGCGCAGCCATGTAATAGTAGAAGCCGGGATGCTGCGTGCTCATTGTTATACAGGTACAGCTTGCATATCTGGAGGAACAGTGAATTCATTGAGGGCTGTTGTTACTGCATGCAGGACATACCTTGAGGTCAATACAGTCGGACAGCACCTTTGCCTATGCCCAACGCTTAGTACGAGGCGGCAGGATCGCAGTCGACCGGAAAATCAGGAGCAGTGTCGAATACGCATCCTGATAGTGCCTACTAAATGTGATGAGCAAAGCCATCGGATAGACAATTCACGACGTACTTCAGCGCGACCTCGTCCTCTCCGCGAAACTCCGCAAAGCATGCCATCTTGTACTCGTATCTGACCGTCCAGCCTTCCGGCCTGAGCGGCCGTGCCGCCGACTTGCTCCCAGACAGACTCGGTGCAACATACGATGTCGCTGCCTGGGAGTAGCGATTGCGCTTTCGGCGCACGCGCTTCGAGTGGTTCGTGTAATACTCCAGGGCGGGCTCGTACAGAGCCTCCTGCAGGCTGAATGGGTTGAGCAATGAGTGCCAAGTGCAGATCCACCGTCGCATCTGCGTACAAAGTCGCCGATCTCGGACTGCGATACAGGACTCAGGGGCCGCCCGCGGGTCAAGCCCGCTCTGTCTCCGGATGTATGTTAAGCGGCCATCCAACGATGGGTTGTCTGCACTTATCAGATGATACGGGATCTAAAAAGGATCTGAGATACGCGCCCAGCATTCGTCTACTCGCCAACAGCACCACCATCAGCTTGACTCCCCGCTCGCTCGTCGACTTCTTCTGCGCAATCTCCGCACACAGCTCGTTGTCCCTCATTCGCTCCTCTGCCTCTATCTCGTGGTCTCCATCCCCAGGGTCAAGAGGGGAATGCGGCGCATTTTGAGAGGGCTCGAAGATGTGCATAAACATAACGAATACGGACGGGACGAGCGTTGTATGCTTGCGGACCCATATCGGCGCTATGAGCCCGTCCGGGTAGAGTGGCGATGTAGGGATAAGCGGAGGCAACGGCGAGTGCGCGCTGGAGTATTGCGGGTCGTCCGGCGGGACGAGTTTGTGCGGCGGGAAGCGCACGTCCTGCTGATAGTTCTGTCACTGCATGATGCGGGGTGCGTGTAGCTGCACACCTTGTCGACAATCACGACCTGAAACGTCATGTTTCTCTCTGGCTGCCAAATCGCAACTTTGCGCTAGTTAAGCAGCACTTCGCGCATCCGGTACGACAGCACTGCGAACGGATCGTGACCCTCACCGGGAGGTTGTGGAGAATCCAGTCCACTGACAAACATAACCAGAGCAAGCTGTACAAGAAGTTCTGGAGAATATGAGTTCATGTTGTCGATCCAACATGCCGCGATTCAGAAATCAAGGATGATTGTCGCATTGTGGCTTTGATTGTGGCCACATGCGTGG
>NW_024468684.1:0-5093 GCF_001632365.1 Laetiporus sulphureus 93-53
ACTCTCGCTAGATGCTCAGCTCGGAAGCACCTGCAGTTTGAATGGTGAGAAACAGGCAGAAAGTGGAGAGTCTTCTCAAAACTTACAGCTCGCTTTCCGAGCACCTTAGCTGAAGGGATGTGGGTGCCGCTCTTGTAGTTGATGCCCTCGCTGGCCATGACCTGAACAGTCATCATAGAGGCCGGAGCAAAGGTCTCCTTTGGAATGTCAGTGCGTGAATGGGTCTGAGTTTTCGGCAACATGAGCATCCTGGATCGCTTTCGAGGATGTATCATGTTGGCGGATGTGCCACCTTTCATGACCTTGGTGACGCTGGCTCAGGCATGTTAGAATTATCATTCCAGAAGTATGACAGACATCACTAATGGTGGTGTATTCTGTGTCTTTGCTTCTTCTTCAGCATGTTCTTTAGGTGGAACGATTGCCATGGAGCTCTGCTCCCTACTCATTGAGCTGCTCATAACAGATCCACAAAAGACAAGATTGCCTGTTAGAGATAGTGCACTATGCAAGAACTTGATTAGCATAGCTCCTCAATTACGCGGGGAACTATTCACCTTTCGCCAATGACCTGAAAGCCTATGCATTCGTTAGGGACAAAGTTGATGTTCAGCGTGGCCTGAGGTATCTAACGGTATCAAGAAGGGATCAGTTATGGATTGCATATGATTACTGTGTGTGTCATGAGCCTTACATGGAGGGGGATCAAAGTAAATAGCACGATGCGCTCGCTGGTATTTTCTGCACTCACTATCAGAGAAAGGAGGCTTCGCGACGCCACAAGGCTCAACAATAGGGAAGTTGGCCCTGATCCATCACTGGTAATGGATAGCTTCTCGGGAACGAGGGCCGCATTAGTGACATGTAGAATGTGTTGATCTGAGATGATAAGTTTGTGGTGCCCAGGTCACAAAGTAATCCCCCTAGTGCCAGGTTCACACATGTTAGGATTCTATGAAAGTTAGCTTATTGCATGCAAGGGAAGCCTCACCAGAAAGCAATAGGCTCCCTGAGTGAAACCTTGAAGGGACTATTTGCCATTGTGCTGGCCTGGGAGCTTGAGAACGTGATTTCTCCACACAACAAGGTTGAAAAGACTAGCGATGTGGCAAAGGCACGATGCACAAAGAAGAGTGCGAATGCTGTCAAGGGGCACTCCATGGTCAGAATTCGAACGTTGATCCTTTAAGCTCAGAGGCACCATCGGCCAAACAAAGGGTGGAGACAAACACGGTGAACAATGACACACCGAGGCCCAATGTCGATCTCGCCTTGCAATTGAAGACCCTGTCCAGACACCAATGAATGCAAAATTCTGTTGTCATGGTAATAATCAAGGAGTGGACCGCGGTGCGTCGCTAATCGCCACCGTGGCTCAAGTGAGTTATATATAGATCAAAGTGCTGATCTGGGCACATCAGAAATATTGCCTTTTAGCCCCCCCTTTAGAGATGTTTTCGGTCCAAAAAAGGTCTTAAGCCTGAAAAGTCGCTTATTTGATCCTTTCTTGTGAAAAATATGAGGGACCACACTGGACAAAATGATTTACAGCAGTTTGCCTAAATAATGGCAGTGACATGTGTGAGAAGTATGTACAGTTTATGACTGGTCCTTCAAACACTCAATTTCTTTTCAGCTCACATGTCCATGCTGTGAATCCTCCCTTCAGCTTAAGTACATAGCATTATAGTGTACCATCTGAAGATCATAGATAAAACATTTCAGGATAATTTGAGCAAAATTACACTGTAAAAAAATTGAACAAGCTGAAGGGGCTGTCACAGTTTTCACCACAAAGTTCACACGTGACTTTTTTCATGTCACAGATCACGTGCTTCACCAATACCTCATGCCACTCAGCCACAGATGTGACACGTTGAGATCAGGTGATAGTCCACATCACATTTTATGACCCAGACCAGCAAATGATCCGGTCGGACCTGTCTATTTCAGGATGCAATAGAGGCACCCATTTGGGAACAAAGGGAACAAGGACTATTGTTAGAGATTGTCTGGGCAATCAGCTCAGAGTATAGCCATTACCACGATAGGACAGATCGTTTCACCATTGTTACGAATGAGGACAGATCTTCACACCTATTGTTTTGCATATAGGCAGATTCTCCCACCTATTGTTCCATGTATAGTTTAGTTGCATAGTTATGTAGATAGCTGTTAAGTCCACAGCCATATTCTCAGTCATGCCATACGTGAGCGTACTTGACTATATTAATTGTACTGCACCTGTTAGGTCCACAGCCATATTCTAGTACAGTACAGTAAGTCCATGTCCACAGGAAATATACGGGATATCATAACTCACCTCAGTCGCACTGTACGTGAGCATACTTGACTGAGGTGTCAATACCGAAATGCATCACTCTGTACCTATGCGTTGGTCATGTGCTCATGCTGTCAAGTCTGAGCTCCCCACTCTCGTCATTATCCTGAAGCGGCCACACTTCAACACTCCTTCTAGGCTGCAACACCGAAAAAGAATGAAGGGAGAAAAAAAAATGAAATAAGAGTGGAAGAAAGGAGTAAACATAAAAAATAATAGAGTAATAAGAAAGGGAAACCTAAACTGTGAGGCCAAGAAACACGAGATGCTTGAAAAGGGCTGGCTGAGGAAGCACCTTGGTGAAAATATCAGTGGGATTCTCGATGCCAGGAATATGAGTGATCTGGATTTGCTTCTGTCGAATGGCTTCACGAAGCCAATAGTATTGAACATTGAGGTGCTGGACTCATGTGAAGTTGATGAAGCATTTTGCCAGGCTCTCGCCACCCGCACTGTCCATTCTGAGGCTGACTGAGAGAGAAATAGGCAAATAAATGTCACCCATGAATTTTTCGATCCACATTGCCATCTGCCCTGCATGCACTGCCGTGATATATTCCACCTCAGTGTGTCACGGCACATTGTAATCCCTACCCTGAAGGGCAAGGGACTGGCATCAAGGTGATGCCTGCATCCTGTGACTCATCACCTGTAGTGGATGATATCATGAAGCAGAAGGGGGCTCAAAGGGCCCCTAGCCTTATCACATATAGAATGAGGAGGATGGCCGTTGTAGGCCTCACAACATAGTTGAATAGAACTGGGGATACCCAGTTCCTCATAAATGCTTATATACATGTAGTCAGGACCCCTGGCACGTGTGCTACTGTGAGACCTCTGGTATCTACATGTGAACATAATGTCAGAACCAGTAATGGTTTTGGTCTTGCCATGACAATTATCTACAAATGGCCGTGAGGTAACCAATGAGATAATTGTATAACATGGTGCCACTTTGTGAGCAGCTGAAGTGGTGTCACTATTGAGTGACCCAATGATGTTGGTCCTATTGGATGTAGCCAATAGGGTAGACGGTCTGCTATCCATTGTGTAGCAATTATAGCCTAAAGGTATAAGCCCCTTATCTGGTCACATAACTGGGTGGTCAGATCGGGTGCTCTGATGGTCCTGTGATAGGCATGGCCAAGTCTGCGAGGTATCTGGTGTTAACTTGTGACAGGTCCAAGTATCCACTTGGATAGACCAATATGAAGGCGGGTGCTTCTGTATCTGGTTATAGGTTGACTTAGATAGGACTTGTGTCACAAAAGTATATATGTCTGGATAAAACTGTGACACAGTGGTGGACAGAGCGACCATGTCCTGACACCACGAACTCCAAGTAACCAGATCGCCGGCCATCACCATGACGTGCTTCTGAGTGGAACGTTCCATGTCTGCACAAGCAGAGTAAGAAGAGTCAGAGTAAACCATCGGCTCAAGGGTCAAGTGCGCGTGGTTGGCCCCATAGTAGACAATGCCATAATCGACTGTTTCTTTGATATAATAGAGAACACGCTTCAGCGCATGCCAGTGAACAATCCCAGGATTTGCCATGTAGTGACTTAGCACCTGCACAGGATAAGCCAAGTCCGGACGGATAGCAACTGACAGGTACATGATAGCACCAAGTGCCTCATGATAGGGCACAGTCACCATTTTGAGGGCCTCCTCTGGTGTTACCTGCATATAAGCCTTAGCCAGTTTCATCCCTGGTTCCAATAACATGGCCACCAGGTTCGACTCTTGCATGTTGAAACATGCCAACACATGTTGTGCATATGCTCCCTGGGTAAGTTGCAGAGTGCCATTTGCCTGATTGTGTTCAATCGCCACACCAAGCATATATTTCAGCTCTCCACCACTACTGAGCTTGTATCATGCCACAAGTTCCCCTGTGTAACCACAAGACTCGAGGCTGTATCGAAGACAGATGTCACGTCATCGATGTAGGTGGCCATAATTGAAAGACCTGGTCCTGCGTGGGCCTGTAATTATCACATGAACTTCGGGAGGATGACAATCATCTTGCGAAGCCTTGAACCTACCAATTTGTGATGTTACTTCGACATTATTGAGCTGCTGTCCTTGCACGCTGCTGATTTCATGTTGATCTCCTTTGTATGGTGGTAGTGAAAGGGATGGTCCTGCATGCCAGTGTATGACTCCTGCTATGTGATGGAATTAGTCAAGAGAGCTCACCTGCCTCTCGATACCACATGGCTCTTTCTCCATCCCCAAAATGCCATAAAGCTGGACATCCTATAATGCTCTCCAAAACATGCCGCTGCATGTCCGTGAATGGTTCATCGAAGACATGAAGTCTGGCAGGACTAGGATTTATGGGCTGACACTGTGTGGGAGCATGCAAATGCCTGATCAAGTCATCTTGTCTGTGGTCTTGCCTCTGATTTTCTGGGATCCGCTTTCCCTTTGGAAACCTTCCACAACCATGAGATGTGCACTTGCAGACAACGTGGCGGTCTCGTGCCATAAAGAGGAGAAAATGATGAGATGTGCTGAACTATGGGATGGTAAGCTGAGTGCAGTGATGATATATGTGAGCCCTTCATCTCAAGATAGTTGCACTTGAAAATGCCAAAAGGTTCATGTTCAAATCCTGATGATCGAGATGTTATGCGATGCTCGCTGTCATAATCACCTACTGTTGATTGGATTGGGAGCTGGTTGGGTGCCACTGCTGAGCACTGAATCCCAGTGCTTGAAGCATTGGATCAGCTAACATGAGGGC
>NW_024468685.1:0-4857 GCF_001632365.1 Laetiporus sulphureus 93-53
GCATCCGGCATACTCGATGCAGGTATATATACATGGGCTGTCAAGTCTGTGAAGGGTAATGAGCGTTGGGGTGCTCGGCAATGGGTTGGGGAAAGGATTACTAAAATGAGTAATGCAGATACCATATAAGGATAAAGAAGCCGGTGGCCCGATACCAAGGGCAATCCACCAATCACGGATTGCGACACTCCCCCTCAAACTCTCGCAAGTCCCATCGACGCAGCGAAATGTTTGGTCTTCAACGAGGGGAGGGCCTTCGTGAGGATATCTGCGGTCATGTCCTCCGTAGGGCAGTAAGAGACAGTGATCTTGCCTTCAGCTATGGCATAGCGTATGAAGTGAAAGCGAATATCGATATGTTTGGTGCGCGCATGGAAACGGTCATCCTTTGATAATGCGATAGCGGACTGATTGTCAGATCGCATGGGTATAGGTCGTTCGGGCTCTCCGAACAGCTCAATGACGAAGGAGCGAAGCCACAAGGCTTCCTTGGCAGCGTGAGTCAAAGCAACGTACTCGGCCTCCGTAGTCGAAAGCGTGACAAGGTCTTGCCGCTTTGAGGACCAGGAGACGGCGCCGCCATTCAGCATAAAGACGTACCCTGAGATCGCGCGGCGTCCTTCCGTACTCATACCATCCGCATCGGAATAACCGACCACCTCGTTGTCCTCGGATCCACCAAGAACTAACCAGTGGTCCGCAGTACCCTTGAGGTATTGATAGACGCGTTTGAGCGCGCTCCAGTGTGCGATGCCCGGGTTCTGACTGAACTGCGCAAGCTGACTCACAGCAAAGGTAATGTCTGGACGTGTAGACACAGACACATACTGAAGCGCTCCTAAAGCCTCCAGGTAGGGCTTATCGCGCATAGCGGCATATTCTTCCGTCGTGACCGGACATTGGTCGGAGGAAAGTCGAACGTGCGGGTCCATGGGCTGCGATAGCGGCTTGGCGTCGGCGAAACCATAGCGCGTGACTATCGACTCGATGTATGCGCGCTGAGATAGCGCGATAGTGTGTCGCTCCCAATCACGCTTTATTTCGATGCCCAGGAGCCAGTGGAGCTCACCGTTGTCGGTAATCTCCAACTTCGACTTTATCATCTCCTTGAGCTTGAGGAGATTCGCCGGAATCGAGCTGACGAGGGTTATATCATCGACATGCATGAATATGATGGTGAGTTCGTCATTCGGGTGACGTCGATAGAAAACGGCGTGGTCGTGTTCTAGACGTACGAGTTTGAAGCCTTCCAGGATCCCGCGTAGCTTCGTGTACCAGCGACGACCCGACTGACGCAAGCCATAGAGAGAAACCTGCAAGCGGAGTACATTGCCAGGAGCCAGTCCCTCAAGAGCGATGCCAGATGGAGGTCGCATGTAGATCTCTTCGTCGTCTCGCAGTCTTCCATAAAGATAAGCGCTCTTGACGTCGATCTGGTGAGCATGCCAGCCGTTCCGAGCAGCTACTGACAGAATAGTTCGAACAGAAGCAAGCTTGCATACAGCAGCGTAGGTGTCGTCGCGGTAGTAGTCGATGCCCTCGACTTGCGAGAACCCTTGGGCGCATAGGCGCGCGCGGTAGCCGGTTACGTGGCCTCGCGCGTCTCTCTTAGTGCGAAAAGCCCACGTCGACCCCACGACGTTCTTTCCTGACGAACGCGGCGGTGGGTCCGCATACACCCAGCTCTTCCTCGACTCTAAACGGCGGACTTCTTCCTGCATTGCCTCCAGCCACGCCGGCCAGTCTGGATGACGCTTGGCCTCGGCGACGTTCCGCGGGTCAAAACCCATCGCTTCGGAGGTTACGACCCCTACGGCATAGGCGACGGTCTCGCTGAATGCGGAGTCGACCGCGCCGTCGGCGAGTGCACCCCCTGCACGCCCCGCCGCTATCTCGCGCATCTTCGCGCTAGGCAAACGGAGTCGCTTACCCGCTACAAGATTTGGATCGGCTGGCTCGCGGATATCAGCTGGCGGCTCATGGTGCACAGGGGAAGGCATGGTAGGAGGTGAGGGAGGTGGAGCAGCGTCGGAAAACTCCAAGGTGGGTCCTATGTCTACATCCTGCTCCCCCTCGACGTGCGGAGCCTCCTTGCTAAAGACTATGTCACGCTCTACCGTGATCGCTCTCCGAGTGGACCAGTAGATGCGATGACCGTTCGACGAGTTGTCGAGTCCGAGCCAGCGAGCTTCGACACCGCGTGCGTCCAGCTTCGACGCAGCATCAACTTTCACGTATGCGATGCAGCCCCACGGGTACAGCTTCGAAACGTCCGGTGCGTGGCCATAGCGTGCTTCATATGGCGTCTTGCCCTTCAAGGCACGGCGCGCGGTCCGATTATAAACGTGAACGACGTACGCTAAAGCCTCCCCCCACAGCCATTTTGGCAGACCCGACCCGACAAGGGCCGCACGGACGCCGTTAAATATAGTTCCATGCGTCCGCTCTGCGACGCCGTTATGCTCAGGAGTATCATGGACGGTAAGCTTTCGAATGGCTCCCGTGCGCTCGAGGTGCGCTGACATATCGTCGGACAGGAATTCGCCTCCACGATCCGACTGGACTACCTTTACGCGGGCACCGTGCTGCGTCTGCAAACGCGCGTCGAATCCGACGAATTTGCCGAAGGCCTCGGATTTTAACTGTAATAACGGCATCTCGAGCCAACGCGTAGCGTCGTCAACGATGGTAAGTGCGTAGCAGTTACGGTTTATCGTCATTACTGACGCTGGTCCCCATACGTCTAGGTGAACGTGCTCGCCGTAAGAATTGGCTAGCGGAGACTGGCGGATGGCGGCGATAGGAGCACGGCGTGCCTTTGCAACTAGGCACGTTCGGCATTCGACCTCCTCAGTGCGTAGTGGGTCCAACCTAACACCCGTGATACGCTTCTCACGGAGCATAGCCTTTAGATAACTGTAGTTCACATGCCCTAACCGGCAGTGAATCTCATGCAGCGACAATGAGACGGGGACTGCGAGTGAGGCGTTTGCGTGAAAGATCCGATAAAGCCCATCTGCGCGGGGAACAGATCCAACAGGTATGTTCTTCGGGTCGTTGATTCGCAACTCCCCCTGACAGCCCACATAGCTGTAGCCGGCTTCCTCCAGTACCCCCAGCGACACAAGGGTCGCATGCATCGCTGGCGCATACAAGACATCATGAAGATGCAAGTAGCGCGGCCCGTCCCGGTGCTCAAAAGCGATGTCGAGGTCGCCCATGCCATTTGCATAGAAAATTTCCGAGTTTGCAGTGAGAATCCGATGCAGCGCAATCGCTCGGTAGTTCGCTAGGCGGTCCAAGTGCGGCGTCATATGCCGCGAAGCTCCTGAGTCGAATATGTCGACTCGGCAACCTGTCTCTGTCGTCGCGGCCACCGATTCATAGGTGTTCACTACACGGATCTCGACCTGTTCCGCTAACTCCGAACAGTCGATGAAGGTCGCCTCATGACCAGTCACAGGGCCTATCACGGAGGTACTCCAGGCCTCCGAGGTTACAGCGCCCTGAACAGCTGGCCCTATCGTCACAGAGGACGTGGTGCTATTCGTCGCACCGTCCTTTGGCTTCGTGCTAGCCGCTTTACTGTCGTTCGCACTCGCGGCGACTTCAGTCTTCGCCTTCGGGCGTTCCTGGTAAGTCTTCGTCGACGGACACTGCGCCTTACGATGCCCCTTACCACCGCATTGATAGCAGGTAATGTCATCATCCGACCTTTTAGCGGTGCCTACTCGATTCGATCCCTGACCGCGATCACGCTGGCCACGCTGTGCCCCTCGGCCGCTCTTCCCTCCTCGAGGTGTGCTAACCGCAGCTCCGGCGGTAGCAGTTCGCTCGCCCGACTTCAGCACGGCGCGCGAGTCGGCCTCGGCTCGCAATGCGCGTATGATCTCGTCTGGCGTGACCGTCTTCCTGGTCGCGCCTGTCGACAGCGTCGAGTTGTAAATCTCGGCGGCGGTCATAATTGCGGTGACACTCGGTGCGAATGAGCGGGGAATGGAGGTGGTGATCGCGTTTATGTAAGTACGATCCTCAATGATGATGTTGGACTCCGCTAATTTCTCCTTGAGCTCGGCCAGCTGGTCAAGGTGCTGACGCAGCTTGCGCTCGTCAGTACACTTCAAAGTGAATAGTTTCGCCTCCGTTACGGCATCCATCGCAGCGGTCGGCGTACCAAACTCGGTTTTTAGCCCCTCGATGATCTTGTATACCTCGGTGACGCTGAGGTATTTTCGGAAAAGTGAGTCGGTGAATTTTCCGGTAATCGCGTTCAGCATTTGCTTATTTAGCTTGACTTCTTCAGCCTTTGAAGAGTCAGCCGGACGCGTCAAGAGATCATCGGCGTCGCATGCGCCTGCAGCACGCTGGACGCGACCTAGCCAGATGCGATAATTTGATCCATCGGCAGCGAGCTTCGGGACCTCGGAGAACTCCTTGGCAACAGATGGCGTCATGATGGGGATGACAGGCAGAACCGGAGAAGCTGACAGAGTCGGAGAGCTGGGAGGATCTGTTGAAGCCAGGATTGCTTCGACAGTGTAGAGGGTGGGATCGATGCGAGATAAGAGAGCGAGGTAAGAATCCGAATGATACGGATAAAGATCGTCGAGATCTGATACTTCGTGTCCTAGCTGTCCAAGCAGCCGACGAGTAGTGGTGCGAATGTGAGTGCGTTCAAAGGTAATGGTTTGCTGATAGTTCGTACAGAACTTCATGCGCTAATGTCGAGCATACACAGGTGTTAAGCCCGGGGCTCATAACCTAACGCGCTACAGCGCGGTGGTGCAACGGGTGACCGGAAAGGTCAGCGCGGCTGTCACGCCTGCAGCTACTCGACACGGAGTTCCCGGAGAGTCC
>NW_024468686.1:0-4690 GCF_001632365.1 Laetiporus sulphureus 93-53
ACAAATGGTCGCACAAATCCAACTCGCGCAGGCCGCGCCCGGCCTACTCGCGGAAGTACATTGACGACCCCTGTCGCGTCAAGCCCTTTAGCCACGACGTCCACTCTTCCAACCGTTACTCAGCCTGGCGCTCCTGCTGCCACAGACATCCCCTCTATCCCTTCATCATCAACCAGCATACCAACAGCAACACAGGCACTCCACTCCACCTATGCATCCCGTCTACGTACGGGAACAACGCTTCTCATGCAGCCCATCCTGACCAGCGCTTCAATGGCCGCAATTGCGACGCGCTCTTCGCGCCGTGGGGGCGCCGTAAACTATGCCGAGCCAGGATCGGGGGATGAGTTTCCAGATGCTGGGGCTATCGATTCGGACGACTCGGACTTTGTGGCCAGTGGAGGGACAAGGTCTGCCATCCGCGCCGCACGACTTTCTACCCGCAACCCTGTGGGCACATCCGTGTTTCGTGCGGGAAGCATTACGCCGGTCGCACCGCCACCGCCGCCTCAATCGCAACAACGCAACGAGCTCGATCAGAGCTACCTTGGGAAAATCCCTCCTTCAAAATTCATTACCGCGAAGCCCTTCGCACCCACCAAGCACGAGTACTTGTGAGTGAAAAGAAACATACCGTTGTTCATACACGCTTATTCTCAACATCTCAGCGAGCCCGAAGAAATGAGCAAGCAAGCGCTGAAGCCGATTTCTCTGGTGCCGATTCGCGTCGAATTTGAGACCGAGACTCATCGAGTACGAGATTGCTTCGTGTGGAATCTACACGAAAATCTCATCGCACCGGAGTCATTCGCGCGGACATTTTGCATGGACCTCGACCTCCCGATCAACCCTTGGGCGGAAACCGTCGCGAATCAGATCCGTGCGCAGTTGGAGGAGCACGAAGGCATCGCGTCTGTAGACTTTGGAGTTGATCCCGAGCGAGAAGACGTGATGCCTCAGGGTGAGGAGGTCAGCGAGTGTCGGGTCATCCTGAGCGTGCGTAGTTCCCTTGAGATACCCACAGCTCCGTTTATACCGAGCGCTTGTTGCAGATTGATGTGCAGATCGGCACCTACCATCTCTCAGATCATATAGAATGGGATCTGCTTTCCCCGCTGACACCGGAGACGTTCGCGAACAAGCTCTGCTCCGAGCTCGGTCTGTCCGGCGAGGCCGTGCCGCTGGTCGCACACGCGGTGCACGAAGAGCTCGTCAAGCACAAGCGGGATGCGCTCGAGTGGGGCGTCATTGGGGGATACGGCAAGGAGACAGCGGAGGACGCCGACAAGCCGCGGGATAAGAGCGGGCTGAGTCTGTTGAAGGACAAGACGGGGCTCGGGCTCGGGTGGGGACGCGCGCCGAAGGACGGGCGGGGCCCGAAGCCGCTTAGGAGCGTGTGGAGGGACTGGGCGGAGGCGGAGGAGTTTAGGACGCGTTTTGAGCTGTTGACGGCGGAGGAGGTTGAGCGGAGGGAGATTGAGAGGGAGCGGGCTAGCCGGTGCGTGGCGTGTCGTGATACGATGCGTTGGCGTTCTAACGTACCCACAGGCGACTACGGCGCGAGACTTCGAAGTTCCAGTCGCAGGTAATCTCCAGGAGACGGCGATGACGTTCGATTCGATTGCCCTCTCTTGGTATTGTACTGGAGGTGTACCTCAATGCGACCGCTGTGCAGGTGGACATGGCTGACCTTGAGAGCGTGGCTAGGTTGGTCACGGAGGTGGACGTGGTGATCAGGTTCGTTTATAGGTCGAGTCTGACAGCGGTGATGCGAGCCAGGAAGTCCAGCGGAGCACGAGTGGTGGTGGTGGGCGCCGTGGGATCGGATGTACATACCAAGTGCACAAATATATTTGTTATGAAGCAAACGACCGGAGAGAATGTGTGGGATGTCGATGCAGATGGGGCAGAGAGGGATCTATACAGCTGCCCTTGATTGTATACACAGGTTAAGTCCGCCATTATTTCTCATTCACCAGGGCACCATCAAGCACTAACCATGATGTTTTCATTGCGACAAGGCATTTAGGCAGCTCGAATACATGATACAAAACTATATGGCCTCCTGTGATGCTGCAAGACCCTACACTCTCAAGAGCTGCACAGAAGGGCAGGGCAGTATCGGTATGGATCCTTCAATGGCCTGCCATCTGATCATCGATGTGGCTGGTACCAAATATGTGAAGGTCAGAAACCTCCCAGCTCAACCGCATGGCATTACATGGGGGGTCTGGGTGCGAGGCTGGGCAAAGAAGATGTGTAGCAGAGTTCTTACAATCAGTGCGGCAGCCAGTTCTGCCTGAAATTCTCAGTCCTTGATAACGCGTTACAAGGTCACTGCTGAAAAGATTCCGTCTTTCGCAGAATAAGCGCCGGTCACACATACCCCACGGTAACGGGTAACCTTCGAATTGGGTCTTGATGAGTGACATGTGACATTAGAGCAGGTTGAAATATTGCAGATCAGCGGACGATTCATCGAGCCGATGGCATGGATAAGATGCCTAGCCTCCCGAAGGCAATCTCGTGGGTGTATCCTCTTTATATGATGACCGACCGCAGCCTCTTCGCGAAGTTGATCGTCGGATTACATATTTATTTCGAATCCTTCCCACTCAAACTGATTGTCCGCAAGTCAACAAACTGGCTCGGCCACCCTTAGCATAATGTGGATGCCATTCACCTCTGCCATTCAAAACTTGAGTGAGATGTCGAGACCACTCATGCTTTTGCTGCAAACGACGAGTCTCTGCGAGCACATCTAAGCATCATTAAACTGCCACGTAGTGATCGCGTTCTATCAGCTCCATGGAAGCACAGGCCCATGGTCTGGCCATCACAAAGCATCGTTCTTGTGTTCCGCTGTAAAAGTATCCATCCTGTCTGTCAATTGTGAAGCCTAGTGTGTTCATGGCCATGACCGACACGTTTGCGAAGAATGGTGTTTTGCTCTCGGCAATAAAGCATGTCTTCAAGAGACTTGCATGCACAGCAAGCCTCTTGCGAACGTTATGTCCAGAATCAGACAATAACTGATGCCCGTGCAAGAACCACAGCGGAACCAGAAGGCGATGGGTCCGTTTGAATGGGACGGCATATTGCTATTCCGTCGCCATAAAAGTTCGAGAGGTCGTATATACATGAAATGAAGCAGGTCTCGTCAGGTTCTCCGAATGCCCGTGCGATATGTATAGGACGGTGAGTCACCCAACCCGGGCCTCGCCCGCCCATGGAACTCACCTCATTAACTTCTGCTGCGCTCGCAGGCAGGTGGGCCGCCTGTAGATTTCATTTAGTGATTCATGAACGAGCCATTGGTGCTGCTTTCCCGCATTGAATTGGACTTGCGCAAGCTGGTCTCACCTGCATCAGCCACTCCAGAGTCCAGACAGCACAGATCCCTACCTGGCACTCTCTCAACTCGGCATGTATGTCTGCCAAGCTTCCGGTCCACTGTTGTACCAGCGCGCATTCTTCGATGGACGCGAACGAGCCCATTACATGCTTCTCTCAATTGGTGGAATTTCGGAGGACATATCCCCTGGGAGGAACTCACGATTCTGACAGAGTAGTCCATTTTTTGTTGTGCAGATCGCCCGATCATGCCATGGTAGGTTACGTCGGGCCCCGGTCCAGTTGCAAGGTATAAACGATGGCGCATGAAGACAGAGTCCGGCACCCCTCTTCGCCCATCATCTCTTTCCATCCTTGCCATGACATGCCCTCCGCCACTGTCATTTGTGAGTGAGTACGCTGTCTAGCTCTCCGCTCGCCACCGCTGACGACCGTGTACATCCATCTTATCTCAGGGTCGCTGGGCACAACGTGCCCGTCCAGGTGCGTCTCATTCAGGTTAGCAGCCCACTGACAACAGCTCCTGCAAACGCGACGCACGGGCCACGTCGAGCGTCGTGCATGTCGCGCTGCGAGTCGCCCTCTCTTCACGCTCATGCAACACATCCTCGCGACCCCGACCTATTGAGCCAAGTAAGCGTATCTTGTGATCGCACCATCCGCTCATGCTCACGTCCGCCCGTGTGTAGGCACATCATTCCCCATGCCCGTCAAATGCAGCCGCAAGAACACAGCACAACGCACAAGTACTGGGTGAGTACGCCGCTCGCACACCGTGTCGTCAATAAGCCAGCCGCTCACGCTCACCCACCCAGCAGCAAGTTCGGCCAACGTCCAGTGATTCTACAGCATTGCATGCACCACACGCCGTCACCTCATGGCACCACCCGACCACCACCGACTCCTTAGCGTCCTGACCCTTTCACTTGGCTCAGTCGGCCACAGCGAAACGTCAGGAACGTGAAACCAGGACACATCGCCACTCCCAATCTTCTTCCAACTTAGAATGATTCGATAGCGATCCTGTCGAGCAGGACGCATTGCGCGATGTCGAGCTTGATCGGCTCTGTCCATCGCGCACCCATAGCCACGCCCGACCGCCAGGATGGAACGGCATCGCGATGATGAGGATCAGCCATCGTGGCCTTCTACGCCGCATACCTAGATCCTTCATTCGACCGCCTGTGGCCAGCAGACACCAACCGCAGGTCGACGCAAGCTCTTCGCGCACGAGCAAGCTTTACCAGCTCGGTCCATCGCGCACCCGAACCCATGCCCGACGCCAGGACAAAATGCCATCACGATCACGACTCGAACAACTACGCCACGCACCTAG
>NW_024468687.1:0-4705 GCF_001632365.1 Laetiporus sulphureus 93-53
AACGATGGTCAACCCGCCTGGCACGAATGGAGTCGGGACGAGTGATAGGGTAGCTGTGATGTTCTCGGTACTGCGCCTGGGCGTAGATGGCCCAGCAAAGTCAGGGTAGTATTGTTGCGAAAGTGACGGAGAACTCTGATTGACCTTTCTGATCGTGTCTCGCGCCTGCCTATAAGCGTGTATAAGCGCAAGACAGGCACCAGAGATGGTCTGGACCGTAGAGAAGAAGTAGATGGCCAGAGACTGGAGAGAGAAGGTGTTCCGAGGTACTGTGGCTTTGTCTGACAACGCGGTTGGAGGTGTCTGTAAAGGGTCCGTTCGCTATGGAATACAGACATTAGTGGACTTGTCGGGTAGTAAGGGTAAAGGTCATCTTGTCGGGCAAGACTCATTCATTCAGCATAGTACAAGCAATAGCTCGTCAAAAAAAGACTTGGGAACCTGAAAGGAGACCCATCTTAAGTGCATATAGCACCCTTCAAGCTAGCGATTCTGCCCGACGAAGTTGACATAGAGAGCTCAACACCAAAAGTGAACCGGCTTACCTCAGGAAACTTCGCCTCATGTCGTTCCGATACAAGGTTGTTCAACATTAACTTTTGAATAAACCAGGGCTGCGTGACGCAAGGGAGGACATTGCGAAGCAACACACTCAGGACGATCTCGCGCACGATATATCTTTCCGCCTCTGATTCATAGTCCTCCTGGGGAAGGCACGCCTTCAAGATGTGATCAATGGCCTGTCGTACATACACGTCGCTTATTTGTCCATCAGAATTTACGGCCATATGCGGCTGCAGATGGTGGAACAGCTGAGGCAAGGTAGCGGCGCCTCCCGAAGCATACGAGGTGTGCAACTTCGACTTCGCGTTGCGAAAGTCGACGTAGTGTTGCGTGACTAGTGCAGGAAGGTCTCGAAAGAAGAGTGGTGCAAGGTCAATGGAGACAAGGCGTGTTTCCAGAGCACGGATGACCGCAGTGAAGATGCGTGTAATTGTAGGCAAGAATTCCTTATCATAACGCGTAATTTTCGTCCACCACGGGTTCACGTATGCACGTAAAGCCAGAGCGATGAATTCGTATAGCTCCGCATTCAGGGCAGGTGTTGCAGAGGGGGACACCAGAAGAGGCGGGAGCTCGGCATCAGCAGGAAGTTGTGGGAAGAGCAGACGCCTGGGAAGAGAGGCAGCTTTGGACGCGGGCCTCGTTGCTGCTTTGTCGCCTACGGATGAGGATGAGGATTGTACGGAGCGGACAGAGCGTCGTGCACGCGAGATATTCGTTGCCATGGTTAAGGAATGACGAGCGCGAGTGGCAGTTTGTGTCTGACTATGATAGAGCTTGTGAAAGCCGGGTGTAACGACGCGTGCGTTGAACGTTGAACGTTACGTCGAACGTTACGTCGAACGTTACATTTGAAGACTGGACGCTGTAGCAATTTAAATAAACCATTCGCGGCTACAACGCGCTATAGAGTACTACAATAGCTTATGTACTGTCCTATAGTATAATCATGACTGCAGATGGCCACATACCCTTTGGTCCTCAGCTACTCATCTTCCTCTGCATCAGGCCATTCTCCTGCACCATCGATGAGCCCCGCCTCTTCCATCTTTTTAAACTCAGCCCAGAAAGCCCCGTAGCCCATGCTGACTGCAGGTTTTGTCTCCTCAACTCGAGATGAGAGGATGCTGTATGGCCTAGACAGCTGCAGCCACAGCTGCTCTGATCTGGGCTGAAGGATGGGTGCCCTGGACATGTTGATTCCTTCCATGTCAATGTTGGGAAGGTCATCAAACAGCTGAGCATCCTCCTCCTCCTCATCTTCTTCTTCCTGCTCCTTCCTGCTCATCTTCTTTGACCTTTGAGTGATTTTTGACAACATCTCTGACCTCTGACCTCGAGGATTGATGGCTTTGCTCACAGGCAAGGCTGTTACCATGTAGATGGGTATGTTATTTCTGGGGAGTGGTGGCAGATCTTGAAGCACTGGGTTGTATGGTCGATATGTTGGCCTTAGCCTGCCAGTGTTCTCTGCCATTGGTCTGTCAACCAACTTCATGTGGATATCACAGATGTGGGGCATGAGCAATGAATGATGACCACTGAAGGTGTGAGGGCAATCTGGTGACCACAATTAAGGTTGTACTTGTCTCCATAGATTAGACAAAGGACATACCAGAAACAGGGCAGAGTAGTGTAACACGAGACAGATGGCTAAGCTTGATGTGCTCCCAAAGGCCAATAAACGATGCATGAATGCGACCAGCACATTTGTGAAAATGGCAATCATATGTGCCCTGTGATAAGTTGTGTTATGCATTTTGCAGCTTATGGCACTAAACCATGAAGCTTACTTGAGCATGCTGGTTTTGACAGTGCATTTTGAGGTGCTATGTGACAAGACATCAGTGCCTTCATTCTCCACCTTAAGATGAATGATGGGTTCAAAAAATGATGCAGAGATCATGATGGTGATCACCACATGCATAGCATGAAGCAATGTTGACTCAACACAATCTTCTATGGCATAAGCATCATGGCATTACAGAGCAGACAGGCCACAAGGCTAAAAACCCACAAAGGAAAAAGCCACATACCTTCTGTAACTGTCGCCAGCTGTTCATTGTTGCCTCGCATCCTCTCCACTCACAAGCGATTGAATGGAGAACATCTTGTGCATATGCAATGGCATTGTCAAAGGTGAACATGGCCATTGATATTCACAAGTCCACAGTGACACTAAAGACAGTAGTAATGATGGGACAGAAGAGAACTTGACCCCCACGATCAATGCATGGTTGACCTACATTACAAATAATGCACAAATAGGGGACATTAGCCACCGGTGGCGTGACCATTAAATATTACAATGCTGGGGTCTAACCCATGCCAAAGTGTGACAGAGCAAAGTGAGAGTGTCACTAGTCACATGACTGAAATGTGTCTTGACGGCTACCTTGGCTATCTTGCTTGCGGCACAAGATTTTTGACAAGCACTGGTTCTTCACGAGTCTTTAAACGCAGCTTGCTACAGCAAAACTTTTCTCAGCCTTATATGTTTCTATCAACCTCATGAAGAAGATGAGGGTGACTCCATAACCACAGTCACAGTCACATAAATTATGAGCACAGTTAATTTACCCCTTAACAACAGCTGTTTACCGGAGCTTGGTCACACTGTGACACCTGTCACGTACGGCCATATCTTGACCGCCTCCGTTCATCCAATGCCAGTGCGAGTCTGTTGCACTAATGTTAGTCCATGAAACATGCAAGTACAATGATGAACCGTAACGGCACATAATGTTTGTCCAATTAGGCCTTCAGTATATCCCGTCATGAGTCCGAGAAGAATAGCTCCTTCAGGATACGGATGGTGTCTGCAGGGCTCATAACCGAGTGTCCGATTGTCCGTGAGTCGAAATATATCTCGTGGTCATTCCCGCCCTAGAATTTGCGGCGCTTCAACTGCAAGGTCAAAAAACACAAGAAGACGAGGAACCTTGTAGGTCTTGTCCGAACGAAATGTATTTCGTCGAATTGTTCGTGCTCGACGTGACGCAAACAGTAATGTTGACAGTTCGCACCAGACTGGGCTAGCTGTAGGGTAATGCACGTATACCGAGGGGCAAACCGATGCCCCCCCTGTATAATATCTGCCTACATATACATAAGACACTATGCGCACGGACCACCCGGCGCCTCCCATTTAGCCCAACCCGCGGGCTAATATCCCAGCGGTGTGGCGTAGCTCGCCAGAATCCAACAAGTAAGTCTTGTCCCATCCAGTAAGGCGGACGTCAAACGATGTTTGGCCGCCAATTGGAGTAGGTGAGGCCGTAATCTGGGAACTTCTCCTTGAGGACCTTTACGAAGGCTGCCCGGAATCCATGTTGCTGCGTGAGGATCGCGCAAGTCAGTAGCGTCACAGTGAGTGTGGAAGAGAGTCGAGTACCTTGTCGCACCCTTCAAACTCGTGTCGCTCAGCGATCCTGCGGGCCGAGTATATAACGTCAAAACAAGAATGCACTTCAAAAACCGGGACACCGCTTACGTTGCGTTGCGTCAAATTGGGCTGATGTTGATCATTTCGTTGAGGAAGTCAATGAATGTCCCCCCTGTGCAAGCCTTTGTTCAGAGAGACATCATAGCGTGAGTACTTGTAGACGTCATGCCACGTAGTGCAATATGAAGTTTCCCAGCTTCTTGTACCGCTCTTCGCCAATGAAGTTGATGAACGACTGCGACGGGCTCTGCCCCATTTCATACGCCGTCAAGCCGCGAGACGAACGGCTGGGAAAATGCCAGTGGGAGCAAGAGAGTATATGTCAGCGCGAGAGATGTCCAAGTGAATGCGGTGGGTGTTGACTGCGCCGCTGCCGCGCACGCTGAGAATGGGGGAGGCGGCAGAAGGGTAGCAGCATCGTCAGTGGCGGGTGTGCGTAATCAGAGCAAACGGGTATCAGACCAGCTGCATGAAAGGGTATAGGAGGGGTAGATGACGTCGATGAAGTCTGGACTGTTGGGCTAGAAATGCTACGCGGCATCGGCTTGAGCGAGGACATGGATGTCGGCGTTGGTGGGGTGTGCGGATGCGAGGGGGTGCCGTCGGGTGCTGTAACGATGGTCAACCCGCCTGGCACGAATGGAGTCGGGACGAGTGATAGGGTAGCTGTGATGTTCTCGGTACTGCGCCTGGGCG
>NW_024468688.1:0-4701 GCF_001632365.1 Laetiporus sulphureus 93-53
TTTTCAGCTCGTTGCTGACCAGCGCGCCGCACGTTAACAAGTCAGCGGAAAGTTGAGCGGCGAAAGGGATGAAGTGGAAATGAGCAAGTGTGCGCCCACGCGGTACGGGCGTGGGAGGGCGCGCGGACGAACGTACATGGAGGGCGAGGACGGCGGGCAGGAGGGCGGTTGGTGGGTGAGGATTATATCCATGTACACAGTCCACAGAAGTATGGCACTATGAAACATGACAAAGCCGATCACTCACCGGTTTCATGCTCGCCACGATGGAGTTGATCGAGTTGGGCCCATCGCGCTGCAGAATGGTCGCCGTCAGCATGGGTGTGCATGCGATGAAGTGGGTGATTGACAGCATCCACCGCCACAGGATACAACGCGGCGGACGAGGATGCCTGGCTGGCTTCCAAGATGCGGCCGTGGCAATTGCCGTCATAGCGCTCAGACGTGACCCCATCTCAACGGCTCTGGACGTGGTGGGCTCACAGCGGGAAGGGCGAAGGAGAGCGACGTACATAGGCAGATGCAGCTCGGCAGAGAGGCGAGATGGAGATGGAGGGCAACGAAGGACAAGGACGACTTACGGCGCACGGTGACCGCCGTGTTTCGCAGGAGGGCCATGCTCGCCCTCTCGATGTTCGAGCGCTGAGCGCTGAGCCGTCGCAAATTCGCGCAATGGCGATGGCGATGGCGCTGCGAACGTTGCCGGCGAGGGTGGCCTCGAAGCTCGGAGGAAAAGACATGAACGACGGAGAGACCGAGGGCGGCGCAGAGACTGGCGAGTCGTCAGGCTGTGTGCACAAGACAAGAGACGAACGCGATGGGGAGGAGCGGACGCTTCTTGGGTGGAGCAGTCGATCGGATGCAGGCGAGCAGCTGCTGACCGTGTCTCCATCGCTTGTCATTGGTGTTCCTGGTCACAGGCCCCCCATCACCAGGACCCCGTTCGTGCCCAGGCGTCTCTTGGCCTCCGGGACCCCGTTCCATCGCATGTGGCCCATCCTCCATCAACCCTCCAACGCAATGCATCTCCATTGTTGCTCGCAGCGACGGCAGACAGCCGCAAAAGGAGCCTTTGGCGCAGGGGCCCCGCTCGCTGCAGAAGATCCGCCGGTGTGAGATTCCTTCCCGCTTCGTGCCAGTCGCAGCTTCTCTGCCTTCGCGCAGTCTTCCATCACTACCGCTGCTAGTATCCCGGAACTTCCCTTGCAAGCGAGCCACGCCTGCATGCGACCCGTGTGCGCACCTAGGCCGCATCGCCCTTCGCAATCGCGCCGCCGCCTCTAGTAACCTCGTCTGGCTCGTCTACCCACGGTCACCACATGATGAGGATCGTCCTATACTTTCTCCATGGCCCTTTGTTCCCTTCTCCCCGGTCATATGATGCTGCCGGCGACGCGACTGTGAGCCTGCTTGATGCCGGTAGTCATGATCATCTCGCAGCCTCCATGCAAAACTCACCGGTTAGCTTTAATCTATCCTTCCCTGCCGCTTTACCACCATACTTCAATATCATTCGGTGAACAATGCGAACCATTCCAGAGCACCGACCTTTCGCACCGATCGTCGCGGTCAATCTCAGCGAAGCATACCACAAAGTGCGACTTCAAGCCCAGACGCTCACTATCGCCGCGAGCGAACAAAATCGGCGTTCCATCACTGATGCAAAAACGCCTGTGGCGCGTATGTATCATGTCGATGCGCGATTAGTGTTCGGATCCGGCGTTGTTCGTACTTCACTGTACGTCTCAGAATCAACTACGCAACCGTTTCACATTGAACGAAATCCACTTCGTTCTACGTAACGCTCCCTTGCGCGCTTGAGGCCCACAAATTTAGCTTGCATGGACGTCTGACAGCTATACGGATCAGAGCATATGCGCATGATGTCAACGTGGGCCAATGGTCGTCTGACACTCTACGAACGCGTACAGTTTCGCCCTCCTCCTTCCGGTGAACCCCACGACAAATCCGGGTCGACTGCCTCTTGACACAATCCACCGACTACGCTAGTGTAATCGGCTCAGGTACCGTCCGTTATGCAGTGGAAAGGTTATTCAACACAGGGGCAAGTTCGACGTGTTTTAGATTTCGGAAAGGCCGCTCAGTGCTGGAGGTGGTCATTCCACGGAATCGCCTACACCGTGAGATCATTTTAGATCTTAGGTGCTCCTAGGCTCACGTTCTTAGCGGGTTTGGCGAGGACACGGAGCACGGACCAAGTGGAGCGCGTCAATCTATGCATGTGCAAGTCTTGTTGCGACTTCGGCCTTTCTCATGAAGCAGCATGGTGCGCGGAACATCAACAGGATGCAAAGCGGCTCTGACGATAATGTAATGTCGATTCCATGCCTGGGCCAGCACTGTCAACAGTGTCCACGTCTAGCTGACCTGAAACGTCCGCGCAAAGACCACAGGGCGATCAACGCCGACAAATATGTCTTATCTGGCGACATAAACAAGCTTTTGTTCTTATCGCGGCGGTAGCTGTCGAAGCTTAGAGTTAAAGAAGACGGGACCATTTTGCGAGTAACCCTATTACTTCGAACAGAGTGGTCAGTATCCTGCCATCGGAGTAGGACTAGGACCGGGGTTATTGCGCGTGTCGAAGCCTTTCGCAATGTCCGAGGTGACCACAAGGTAGTGTCAAGGCATAATTCATGTGGGGTGTCTGAACCGTCAAGCACAGTTTGTTCCGTGTGTTAGAGGTGCTAGCTTCGAGCATCTGGGACTTCTGGCGCGAAGAGCTTGAGAACATAAAAGCTGAATCTCGTAGATATGGCCTTTCAGTTAATTTGTTTTTAACGCGGAATGAAAGCCTGGATGATGCGAAAAGGCCTCGTTGCTCGCTGGCGGGGCCACAACTCAACAGCCCGTCTGATCTGCCAGTACGGAAAAGGAACCCCACGTGGCTCGCCCGGTGGTGACCCCGCATTTGCCGGGACCCAGATTAGGCGACGACGTTTGCGCCAGTGCGCTCCTAGGTTCTTTTATGCTGCCTCGTCCTCGCTGAATGAATGAATACATCTCTTAGAAAGTACTTCGGTTCACGAGCCTTACCTGGATTCTGTGTCATTGTCTGCATCCTGCTGCTGTAGCTGCTTGCTTCTCCGTGCTTTTTTAGAATCTGCGCATCAAGTATAGACGGAGGACTTAGTCTGAGGGATCCTGACCGTGTACATATCACTCTTGGAGAGGCCGGAGAGGGGTCGAGTCAGGAATTTGCAAGGTCCGGTTCTTACACAATGTTCTTCAATCCGACCGAGATCTGACTGGTGGATGCACACATCTTTCAGGTGCTAAGGCTTTAGAGATACTGTGCAGTGCTGGTTTCCATAATGAAAGCTTCGGTCCACCTCCCCATACGCCGTCACATCCTCCGAACACGGACGCGTCTCACATGGACCCTAAAGGTCTGCCCTGGCTGCCGCTCCCTCTCCCTCTCCCGGAGCTATCAAACCTCCAAGTCTCAAAAACAAATTGCCGTCGACGCCAGCCGAATCGACGCGCCGCTCGACGCAAAGCCACGGCCATTCGCAGTCGAGCGCATCGGGGGCCGTGAATGCCATGTCTCATGGGGGGAGGGCGGCGTGGCGAAGGAATGGCGTGAGCTTCCTGTCCCTGCTCACGGTCGGGAGCAGGATGTATCGATGACGGCGTCCTTCACGGGCAGGTTCGCGTCTTGGCTGCGGCAGATGTTCTTGCCAACCAATTACCCGCAGTCTGTGCATCGCTCGTGAGTGGCACCATTCTCGTCTTCAAGACGAGCGGGGCGTCGATGAATGTGCTGATGCTCTGTAATAGGTACTGGTGGTTCCACGTGCTTCAATTTGTCGAAGGCATGGCGGGAACTATCGTCTCAGTGCTCTGCAACCAGGCGCTGCTGTCGGCTGTCGGCGTAAGCGCGGAGGGAAGCATCTTCGGCGCCGTCGCGGTGCAGTGGATCATCAAGGACGGCGCGGGTGAGATAGCCAAGCTGTTCTTCATTCGGCGGTTCTCGCCGTTCTTCGACAGCCACCCGAAGACCATTGCGTTGTTCGGTGAGGGCGTCATCGCGTTTGGCAGCGCCCTGCAGATGGCGACGGTGCTGGTGCACCCCACTCCGACAAGCTTCCTACTGTGTGCAGGTGAGAAGAGACACTTTACGATCGGTTGGACCTGATGGAGCTGGATATAGCTGGCGGGAACATCTTCAAGCTCGTCGGGTACGCTGTGAGTGTGTTAGCTAGATGTGATACAAGTAGGCGCTCACCGCCTGCTGCTTTGCCAGATCTGGTCCACAACCCACATGAAGTGGATGCGCTACTTCTCGCTGCAAGGCAACATGGGCGACGTGGCTGCGAAAGATGAGTCGCAAAACTCCCTGGCACAGCTGGTCGGCTACGTTGGAGGCATTGGGCTGCTGACGCTATCCCACTCGCCTGCGTACCTCTATGCGCTCTTCATTATCTTGACACCCATCCACCTCGCATCGACGACGGGAATGATGCAGCTGGCGACGTTCGAGTTGCTCACGCTGCCGCGCCTGAGCTTGCTCGCGCAGGGGTACGCCTCTGGGGGTGAGCATGGCAGCGACGGAAGCATCGTCACGCTGAGGGAGATGGACGAGGCGAGGAGCACCGGTCCGTTTGGCGAGTTCTTCAAGCGGAAGAGCGATAGGTTCATCGACCTCGCGCCGAGGGTCGCGGATGCGGTGGGCAGCGA
>NW_024468689.1:0-4579 GCF_001632365.1 Laetiporus sulphureus 93-53
GTGTCTTTTAAATTTTCACTCAACAGAGTCGCCCAGTAATCCAGCACACAGGTTTATTCAAAATGACTAAATAATACGTTTGCCCCATGCACGTGGAAGGAGAGATCGTGCTAAATATGTGACAAGGAGAACCATGTGGACAGCCCACTTTACATGACCCAGTCAAAGACCCATCACACTTCAATGGTCTTCATGGCTTGTGAGCCCTAAAAGCTCGATTCTCCTTGAGGAGCTGCTGCAACAGTTTCATTATTTACTCGAGTTGCATACTGATCAAAGAAGGTTCAAGGGTGGCCAGCAGAGCACTACCCAGCTCAGACTTCACAAGCACAACCTGAGAAGAGCCTTTTGCATGAGCCTTGCCTTTCTTCGAGCACAGTTTGAGGATCTTGGATGAAGGAATGATGATAGTGCTGGTGTAGGCATGCTGGGTCATAACATCGTCCAGGTCTGAGTTGTCAATGTGAGAATGCTTAGGCAGCCTGCTGAATTGGCCTAGCAAAACAGTTTGTGGAAGGAGCCCAAGATAGCAAGTGATGCACCACATGGCGGTGGAGGACTCACCAACTTACAATGTGAAGTCTCGACGGTGTCCTTCTTCTGCTTGACAATGACCTCCTTAGGTGCATCCTCAACCTTCAACCCTGTCTCAGGCTCGGGTGTGTCTAAAAGAGAATGAATGGGAACTAGAGAACAGGCAGTCATCAGAAGACGAGATGAAAAGAAGGGAAGACTCATGGAGGCATGGAGCCACGGCAAGCGCAGCCTCATACTCATCGATTGGGGTATTGAGCGGCAACTCCAGTTCTGCCACCTTCTCACTCCCAGCAATGTTGGCATCATGCATTGAGCAGTCATAGCTAACTTGATGGTGGGAGGCCTTGGCCATCACCGGAGCATCTGGTAGTTTGGGTACCGGCCAGCCCTTGTGCCAGTAAAGCTTTTTCAAAGAAAGCCATCCATCTGAGTCATCAACATCTGAGGCAGTATCACACATCCACCACTTGCAGGCCTTATGGTCATGATGGCATTTGTGACATTTGGGATGGAACTTGCTCAGTGTACATGTTCGGGAGACCTTCTCTGAGGACAGGCAATACAAATACTAGGAAAGGAAGGGTTAGCAATAGAAGACAAAGGAGTCACACGGAAACTTACCAGACATACAATAGAAGGCTTCTGCCACAACAGGAGGTATATTGGTGGAAGGAAGCAGTTGCGAAAGGTACGGACTGGCATGCATGCATATTGGCCCTCAAAAGCTACAGTCATGATGGACGGGCTCACAGGCTGGTGACTGCATCCTTTGCCTTTCTTTAAATGCACTGGAGACAGATTAGGAACAGTCCCATCCATGAACTCCACCTCATCACTGTCACTGTTGTCCTTGTCATTGCTAGAGACTTCAATAGCCTCAGAGCTCTGTGCAGCTGGGGGTTCGAAGATCACAGTAGCGAGCAAAGGGTCGACCTCCATCACCACAGTATCAAAATCGGAAGGATAATCGAGAGCAATGAGGTTGGCGGTGTGAGCCTGAAACTTGAATTGCAGAATGGAGACACCAAGGGGAATGGGAGCTGCAACTGGAGTAATGGCTGCAGGAGTCGAGACAGGAACAGCAGTAGGAAGGGAGTCATTAGTGCCAGTAGAAGCAGTCAGAGAGTCAGAAGCCATGATGTCTTCAGTATCAGAGGGCATGCACATGGAAGCCTCAGTCATGGAAGGAGGACTCGAATTCTGGAAGAGTCAGAGGGGCACGTTAAAGAGTGGATAAGGGAATACAATCTGACAAACACACCTTGCTCACCAGAAAGGTAGCAGCCTGCTCAGGTGAGATCAGCTCTTTACACCACAATAGCCACGATGGTTGCACAAAGGAGTCAAGATGAGCCTGGGCCTTCTGACAAAACTGGGTATAATGCATTTGTGACACAGAGTCAGTAAAGGAGTGAAGACCGCGCTAAGAAAGAGAGAGTGTTAGCCCACTGCGAGTGTGAAGGAGCAGCCACTTACTAGTGCAGAAAGGAACTCACATATGAGGAACTCAAAGTCGATGGGTGAATCAAAAGGCTCTGCCTCACGCAAGGCCTTCCACGCAGAATAAACCACACCCATGGCAGCGTCCTTCGGGTCCATCACCTACACGTGAAGATTAGTGACAGTGACTAATGGAGAACTAGAAGAAATAATGTACCTTGCAAGGGGAACCAAGCAGTGTCACAGGACGCTGGGAGAATGAGGGTGTAGCAGGCTCACCCATCATCGAGCTGAGGAAGTGAGGTAGAGGGAGAGGGGAGTTAGGTGCCATCTGAGACTGAAGAGAATTTCAAACTAGCCAGGCTCGAACATGTGAATGCATCATTAAAACCTTGCGATATCATCCTCTACCACATGGTAGAGTCAGTCGGCTTTCTCAAAATGCCAGTTCAAGTGACTCAGACAGAACTTCTTATGCAAAACCAAAACGAGCCAACTCTGATTGACGCTACTGAAACAATGGACATACGGCACAAGAGCAGAGATGAACACAGTTGAACTACTGTACGTGAGGGGGCAGAGTATATGAGGGACAAATTGAAACAGTTCTAGACTAAGGGGCATTCCCATCTGCCTCCAGGAAGGTCTTCAAGAACTGGAGATGCTCACCAATACAAGTCATCTCGACAACCAGTCATGCACGCTCCTGTGTATAGATTTCTATCAACAGGGCATTGGAAATGGCATGTTGGAGCCAGGCATGATGAAGGTCGAAGGTGGGGACAAACAAAAAGTGGGACTACCAGGTACAGGTGAGGATTGAGAATGGCTAGCTTTCATTGTGTGAGACAGAGAGGTCATGCACACAGCCTGACTCAACATGACTGCAGCATGCAATGAGTGTTGCTTAGGCCGAGTGGTCAATGTGGGCTGTCAGGTCATGTCTGCTCACTCATGAGGGTGTGGGTGGTCAGTCTGTGAGATGGGTGGTCACATATGAGCTCTATGAGTAAACATATTCTTACAAATGTTATGTAGTTGCCTGGCACATATCATTAACCTCGCGAAACAAGTGGTTATCACAGCTCAGACTCAAGCTCTGCATTACAATCCTGAACAACCAGATGCACACATACCAGACACCTCAGCTCTGATTCGCGATGAAGTGGAACTGATTCGAGCAATATCTGTCAAGGTAAGCGTGAAGTAGACGATGAAGTATTAATATCAATAAATGCATGCAGGAATGCTCAAGGCATTATTGGAGTCGCCGGCTTTGAGAGTGATCAATTACGACTCATCAGCACTGATTATTCTTGCAGTGAACACGTCTCTGATTGCAGTTGGGTATCAGTTGTGCCAAGGTGCAACTGACGGATCGAAAAAGCGATTTTTCAGTCATTTCAGATCCATCACGCTCACCAATTGTGAGAAGAGGTTTCTGCAACCAAAGCTCAAGCTCTACAGTCTATATCGTGCTTTGCGAGCCCTCAAGGTCTATCTGATTGGCGTTCGCAATCTAATAGTCAAAGTCGATGCTAAGTACATCAAGGGAATGTTGCAGAACCCAGATATTGCCCTGAGCGCAAGCATTAACCGTTGGGTCATCGCAATCCTCATGTACCATTTCTGACTAATTCACATTCCAGGAGTCATGCACGGTCCAGATGGATTATCACACTGACCGAGACAGCCAGGCGACCCACCACCAGAGCCCATCGAGGATACAAACTTTGATGATTGGGTGGATCGCATGAACAGCTTTATGCACCAAGTCCTTGCCTGGGCACAGAGTTTGAATCATCAGCCATCGACCGAGGACGGTCGATTTTTCAGAACAGGGGAGGAGCCAGCCACGCAATCAGTTTTTGTGCTTCTAACTCAAAATAATGATGAATCAGAAACCAGGTGAGATACTCAGGACCCAAAGGTGGTCAGCTACAAGGATGTTCCACGATCCGCACAAGCCAGATGAAATGATCATCTCATCGCTCTAATTACCGACTGGCTAGAAACGTTGCAGCGACTGGAGAATTACTCAGACAAAGAATACGATCAGATGCTCAAGTATGCAGTCCACTTCTTCAAGTGAGATGGATGTCTCTGGAGGAAGGATGGACAAGGATCGCACAAGCTAGTCATATTATCAGAAAACTGACTACGAGTTCTCGCTGGAGCACATGATGAACTAGGACACCGAGGCATTTTTCTGACTCGGTCATTGATTCGCGAACACTTTTGGTGGCCGGACGTCGTGGCCGACATCGCTTGGTTCGTCAAGACTTGCATAATATGTCAAAAGTGACAGATTCACCAGATTCTCGTTCTGCTGACTGTTGCGATTCCAGCCCTGATATTTGCAAAGATATATATCGACACAATGCATATGCTGCCCTCAAACAGATTTAAGTACATTGTGCAGGGTCGGTGTTCACTCACCCACTATCCTGAGTTCTGTATGCTTCGAGCAGAAACTGAAAAAACCCTCGGCGATTGGATTTTCGAAGATATACTCTGTCACTGGGAGGTGCTATCGGAAATTGTAACCGACAACGGTGCACCATTCGTAAAAGCAGCAGCCTATCTGGAGAAGAAATATCAC
>NW_024468690.1:0-4533 GCF_001632365.1 Laetiporus sulphureus 93-53
CTGCCTTTGCCTTTCCTTCCGTGACTTCTCAAAGTCGAACTGCGGCAACTGTGGCCTCGTCGGCGGGGCCACGTTTGGGTCGTCCGCGACGGGCGTGCCCGCTGCCGACGCGAATGGTGAGAAGCCCACGCAGCCGAACGTGTTGGGCGTGAGGAGTGGCGGCAGCGTGAGAAGCGACGGCGAGGGGAAATGCTCAGTTATCTGTTGCCAGGGCAAACATTTCGGCATCGTACACCTCTGACTGCCGCCCGAGACCCTGGCTGATTGTGTCCCAGTCCCTTTAAGGTGTCCGCGAGGGGATGGTTCGAGACTAGACAGTCGTGGCGAACATTGATGGACACTGAATACATTCGATCTTGAGATTAAACAAAAAAGACGAATAGCGAGAATTACGAGCGATATGGGGAAAGAACAAGCGGAAGACCAGAAATGCAAACGGCGATCTACAACGACGAGTGTAATGTGTAAAAATTCAGAATTTCGGAGCATGTTCTTTACAGTGGGTCATGTACTAGCATCATTGACGAAGAGCTGCGAACGCATTTTCGCTCATTAGCGGCACAACGAAATGCGTGAAATTCTGAATGTGGAGTACTGGACAAAATCTGGGTCAGTGCATTCGCAAGCAATATAGCCACTGACGAACACATACTAATGGTAGCTTTAGGCCTTGAGAGCGAAGGATGGTTGTACGGTGGCCCTTCCAACTCGAATGATGCTTAAGAGAACGATATTCTCCAATACAAGTCGTCCCATGATGTGAGGATGCTCCTGCATGTGAGAATAGGCATGAACATCGCGGCGAACATAGTGTATAGAACCTACTTCCATGAAAGCTTGGAACGTTCTAGTGACTTTTTTCAAGAACATAGCTGAAGAAATATAATCTTTGCTCATGTTCGCCTGTCGGATTTTAACCTCCTTGCTGTAGCCGCCACATCCCTCCCACTGTCGCAGTCAAAACTCATGGATGAGCACTTATTCACCGCAAAACGTCTACAGAAACGTACAGATATCCAGATTGATACCTTTTCACCGAAATCCAATGTTGGTGAGAATTCCGGTAGGCTTGGGAAATGCGAGGGGTCCGAACGCAACACGTCCAACAAGGTTATGTCATGTCCCCTGAGATCTAGAATTTTAACAGCGTGGTATGGTTTGGACGGACGATACAATTGGTATGGGACAGCCTGCAGTGGCTCCGTCATCTTCGTCATCAATTTGACAGTAGGATGGTGTTCTATTCCCTCTTTACCGTCAATGTGCCAGCCCAACGATGAGGACTGACCCGCGTGATGATCAGCAATACATCACTGAGCAGATGGATATATTTACGAACACTATACGCCCCTCCATGTTGACGGTTGTCAATATCCTGAATAAACCGTTGAACACCTTGATACGGTTGCGCTGTCAACGGCTGAGAGTTAACATCCGAGCTGTATCCCCATCCTTGACCGATATCGGAAATTCCCACTGTTGGGAAGCCCTGCTTCCAACAGTCAGCATATCATCATGAGACTGAAGTGAGTTGTTGACGTACACGAGACAATCCTCCATTAGCATACTGCATATTCGCGGTTAACTGTCCTCATTGATAAAGACCAAGTAGTGGCTCTCACTGTAATAGTTCCAACTAATTGATGGTGAGCAATCATTTTGAGGATCAGTCAAATCACCTACCGCCATTTTCATGCACATATATAGCAGGTGGGCGGCGTTGCAAAACATCCTCAATGTCGTCATATGGTGTGTTCTTTGTATCATTATAGCAGCCATTCAGTTCAGCATCATCTGGCAGAAATGCAGCATCAACTTACTTGCATGATATCAAATACTTCTTCATCATCCACCATTGCAATATCCGCATGTGAATGCTACACCAGCCCGACTGGATTAATCAATCTGCGCTAAGAGAATAACAACACTCATACCTCCAGAATGTAGTCAAGCAATAATTGTGCTGGTTCATATGGCTAGTACACAATGTTTAGCCAAGGTTCCTGTGGCAATAGAAGCTCAACGTACCTTGTCAAGGTCTGGAATGCATTCTATCTCGCCTTGATCGTCATTGCTTGTGGAGTCGTTGAGTGAATGCTTCGCATCTTGATTAACTGGCAACATGGTGGCATCTAAATCATCATCCTGGCCATCATCAAGCTTGTTGGGAACTGCAGCCGCCTTGAGTTGTCTTGGACGGAACATCGAACGCGGTTTCATTTTATAGTAGTGCAAGAAAATGCACTGATCCGGCGTCCGTGACTGTTCTCGCGACTCGTTACTAGCCCCCGCATGTGGCCCTACTCGCGAAGCGGTTTGCCTCTGTCTGCGTCGTTCGCGCCGCGAGGCCGGCCGCTGTTCTGCTTGCTCTGTGCCACTTGACGCATCATTGACGGATGTCGGCCCATACCTCCAAGGTATGGCGATATCTTGGGCACGGGAGAATGAAAATGAGCCGCCTGCATGCGCCATCGCTTCTGCGGTAAGCCCAACTTTGATCGAACGTTGGCCCCCTGTGAATGCTCCCAGAGCCCACTCCGTTGTCTTGACCCACCCAGAAACGAAGAGGATATCTTCCGCCGCGAGGTCCATGTCACAGCCTTTGGCGTCTTGAGCAAACACATGCCAGATTGGTATGTTATGCAGCAAGTACGTGGATAGACTTTTGCGCTGTAAGAGCTGCTGCTGACTCGCGGATTCCTTTAGAACTAAGAATGCTCCCTGGCGGTCCACGCAGTTAAAATGAAATGAACCTCCCGCCTCTCGACTGTGATATAGGGAATATGGTTTAGTGTGAACGTCAGAGACCATTTCAATAATCACCGTCACGGTACTACTCACACGCCGACCTCAGCATCGACCTTCGCGGTGGTGACAGTCTTGCTGCACACCGCACCAGCATTGATCGCGTTGCTGCGCTCATTTATATCCCGTGGCTTGAGAATTAACCGCTCAAAATCGTCCGGTACGCCATAGACGTTGTTGACTTCATCATCGGCTGGACGAGTAGCATTGAACAGACGGATGAATGCACCGCCCTGCAGGAACCCGACGTCCCCGATGAGGACTTCACCATATTTGGAGTCAGGCTCGGGATACCACAGAGGCAACCCGTACCCGCATCGAAATAACTCTTTGGCGTAGATGTCGTAGTGTGCAACGGTTGGCATGATGAGCTGCGAGTAGTTCGCTAATGTGATGGAATCCAAAGCTCAAGTCCTGATATATGGACGTGCGCTCGGCCGCCAGAGGCAGTACAGCACGATGCATGTTCGAGACTGTGATGGAGCTCGGCGTGAACTGGTATCTCGACATGCTGCTTGCACATGCTATGGCATGACCATCCAATTGTACAGCTCAATTCAGCGGCCGATACGTGCGAATATTTGGAACAGACCACCGGATTCTGTGCTTCCTTGATAGTGATCGATTCCTTTCATGTGGTTGGTCAACAAGAGGACTCAAGAGGAACATGCGGCAGGCACGAGTACACAGGTTCAATTCAACATATACAGAAGTCGTGCGAATGGAATGGAACATCAGGAATTTCCCGACATCTGTGAGGACTTGATCACTTTTACAAGTATGTTGCACGAGAAAGAAGATACTAGACATAGCCATGAAAGTACGACAGGTACGAGTACGCTCCAACTAACAATGACGACCAACAATCATGATGCACAACGACACAAGAACAGAGACATAACAATGCGTAGTGTACAGTGCGAGTTCCAGTCCATTGCCTTCCTATTTCCATTCCATCCAACCAATTGAGAACACACGGAACAATAAAGCACCAGTAGGACGCAGAGCCTTCTCAAGCCATCGCCTGCACCGCGCTCCCCCTCAACCACCGACTACTCTTCTCCCTCTTGATCATCCCAGACTCCCTCCTCTTCCCGCCCTCACCAACCCCCATCCCCATTCCCGCCCGAGCCCGACTCCACAGTCTACTCATCCTCGACCCTCCACCAACACCCGCCCCCACACCCGCCTCGCCGTCCTGCTCCGGCGTGATATGCATGAACGATACCATCCCCTCATCCACGTTCGGTGGCGTCCGCGGAGGTTGCGGAGCCTCCCGCGGGCTCTGGAAGAACGTCGGTGGCGCGAGCTTTGTGGGAAGCGACGTGGACGTGGGTAGCAGAGGAGGGTGCGGCAGCGCGGGGGGGTTATCGCGTCGCACGGGGCGCCGGATGAACGGCACACTTTTGGCTTTCCGCAGTGGAGACTCGGGGCGCGCGCCTGTGGCGACAGCGGTATGAACAGCCTCAGCGCCGCCATCGTGATGGGCATCAGACTTGTGGACGCTCACTGCGCCAGACTCCCGTTGAGCGTATGCTTGGAGACGATCAAAGGTAGCAGTGACATCTCCCGTCCTCTTCTCACCGTGCGCAGCATTGACATCCACCTTTGCGTTAGAAAGCGATGCCGATCTCTGCCTTTGCCTTTCCTTCCGTGACTTCTCAAAGTCGAACTGCGGCAACTGTGGCCTCGTCGGCGGGGCCACGTTTGGGTCGTCCGCGACGGGCG
>NW_024468691.1:0-4424 GCF_001632365.1 Laetiporus sulphureus 93-53
CTGGCACTCGCTGGAGCACATCGACTTGACGAGGTTGTTATCCTAGTCCGGGCCAACATTCGAGTCTCGTGTTCCGCGATTCCTCCTCGGCGGTTGTCGCTGCTCGATTCTATACGTCCAGTGCATACGCAAGGACGAGCTGTAGCGTACGCAAGGACGAGCTGTAGCGTACGCAAGGACGAGCTGTAGCGTACGCAAGGACGAGCTGTAGCGTACGCAAGGACGAGCTGTAGCGTAATCAAGAGTCCACCCGGCTCTTCGGTGCACTCTCGAAAAGCGCGTCGTTGTATTCGGGTGAACTCGTGCCAACAATACTGATGACTACGTCGACACCCTCGAAGGCCCGAGCGAATGACGTCACAGCGTCCGCCGGGTCGATCTGCCGGAGCTCTGAGCCCTGCTCGGCAAGCGCTAAGTCGCGGCACTCACCATTGTCGCCCTTGCTCAGGCAATCAATACCAAGAGCCGAATTGCCTTCTCTCACCTGTTGACCCTTGACTTCCGCAAGGGTCTCGATGGGTGAGACCGCTATTTTCCGCAAGAGCGAGAGGGACCGCGTCAAGCGCCGATGTGAATGCGCGCATAGCATATTGCTGAAAAGACCGGATCTGGGAAATATGAATGACGTTAGTCGCTCACGGTGGTACAAATAAACGACAGCAAGCGCACCTCATCTGCAGCCTTTGCAACTGCCAGTGAACAGCTTATATCGGCCGCGCCCCCACCATAGGCAATCCGATTGTCGATAACCATGTTCCTCACCGCGCAGAGCGCATCATGATCATGCAGGGTGCGCTTAGCCTTGTCGACGATCTGACCACAGTTCACTTACGTAAACAATTTCATTGTACAAGTCTGTAACGTACCATCTTGTTGCTGCCCCTCACGAAGATCGTACTGTTCGTGGGTTTGCACACTTCTCGATGACAAGCATCTATCTAGTCACGCGCTGTGCCAAAGGAAACTTCGCGAACGATGCCTGCATGGCCGAGCTTCTCCGAAGTGAGATCCTCGAATCTCGGCACGAAACGTCCATTGGTGGCAATAGCAATGATCTACATATACGTGTCAGATGAATCACACAACAAAACCCACGCAGATTTACCTCAATCTCCGAGCCTCCTCCATCACATTACGGCCAGATCGTTTTACATGAGTAGATGATTCACCTCGTCATCAAAGCCCCATTGACAAATCACCAAATTCGCGCCGGTGTCCTTGATGAGCTTGATCATGTCGTGGAACTGGCTCTGCTCGTACTCTCGTATACGCAGGTACTGCTCGACAAAGGTGATGCCGAGCTTGTGTTTCGTCTTTGATCGTGGCGGCTCAAACGGGCATTTGAGGATGGCGATTTCGCGTCTGTGATGGTGAGCGGCATCTGTGGATATGACATGCCTTGTCGACAAGCACGCCCTTAATCAGCGTCGTGTAGGCTAGCGACCCGCCGACCTTGCCGTCGACCCTGATGAGATCGAAGGGTACGTCTTTGCGGTCGAAGTCGGCAACGGACAAGAAAGCGTCTACTCGGCAAACTTCTCATTCTCCTTCGAGACGCTGCGTATGACGTCAGTCGAACAATCCTTGTAGACTCTGGAGACTAGACGAACATTTTGCTGCTCATTGCGCGGTCCTGTTGTAAAATTGATCCTGGTGCTCAATTGTAACAGTACAAACCCGTCCACAGTTCAGATGGCATGGATTCCCCGGTCCAGCGACCCTTCACTCTGCTCAAGCAGCGCGCCAGCAAGGACTACACTAGCATCAACAGATCTTCCTCGAGAGTATGAATACCACACTCACCGACTACACCGGTCGTGCCATCCCTGATTTCATCATCCTGACTCTTCGACAGCGCACCAAAAGCTTCGCGATTTGGTGCTCAACCTTCAATTGACTCGATGTTGTTGCGCCATCGTTGGTCACTGTGATATCGCCATCGGGGGAAATGCCCATTTTGTCGAGGCCACGCACGAACACATTCGGTATGCAAGTACCAGCTATTGAAACCGCACTCATCTCGGGGGCCCAGAGATGTTCGAATAACGTTAGCAACTGTACGTGCAGCCAGGATATGTGACTACACCCGTTCTCTCATGAGCATCGTGAATATATTTCCAAGGCTCAAAAGCTCATACCTTGATCGCTTCCAGGCCATGGCTACGAGTCTTTTTGGCTTGTTCTCGGAGAATGATGAATGAACGAGCTGCACGACCTTTTCTAGGTCATCTTTGTGTTGCTCGCGCAGCGCGAGCATACGTGCATCATTGCTCCCACCAAATAGCTTCTCTGTCTCCTCGTAGCGCGCCAGCAACTCCACGATCGTGTGACCTGATGCACCATCTAGCCATTCGACTTCCACTCCACGACATCAAACAGCACACCGAGCTGAGTCCAGAACATTGGCCGGTCCTGCGCACGGAATGTTGGCCTCCATGGAATGCTCCATCAGCTTCTTGATGCTCACCGCCGGAAACTCTGTCGTGTCACCTTAATCTTGTGCAGTCTCGATTGCAGCACGAATAATGTGTGACTAATCAATACGTGGAAACAACCCAAAATGAAGATGTGCACACCTATACCGGGGCTACAGAACGAATGAACCATAAGCCCGAGACCTTTCCCATTTACAAAGTCACCAAAGCCGAAGGCTGCACCCGCATTGTACGATGCTACTAGCGTACGCAGGATCGCCTTGTGCTGGTCCGGAATGACCAGCCTCCGGAATGACCAGCCGCGAGAGCAACTCGTGATTCCGCTCAACATGATCGATCGCAAATTCCACTATCAAAGATGGTCGCAATGTGAATGAACAGCTCGGTACTTCGATAGTAGCCACACATACGCCAAGATTTGTCAGAAAAGCTGAACCCGTAGATGACGGGCGTAGTGAGCAACAGCTCCTCTTGCGGCAGATTCGTTCACGTTCACTTCCGCGGTCCATTGCTGAGTGCCTGAAGCCGCGATATTAGCGTTGAGGGCATGTCTGTCGATGTTACTTCCAGACAATATTTGTCTTCAAGAGCTTCGGCAGTTTCGGGTGATTCGGCATGCCTTCTGCAAAGGTGCGAAAGACATGAATTCGAAGGGCGATCATCCAGTGGGGTTATGACTTGCCTAAAGGGCAACAGTGAAAATTTTCTAGATTACCACGGTCATGATTGCGTTGGTCTTGTTGCAAGTACTGCAATGACTGTTCCCGTCGCATCATCTTCTCATCTGGCGCAATTGCCCGCCCCGAAGTCTGCCCATGCGAACGATGTGATGGCACGAAGAAGCGTAAGGAGAAGTAGGTGCAGCCTTCCCGCAGTTCCTCGACAAGGGGTGAACAAGTATAAGAGGCATGTGTTGGCGCACACATTCCTCACACGGGCAAGATTAACGCGTTTATGATCACTAAGGTTGCACAGTCGTTCACGCACGAAGAATCTCCTACATCCTGGTGGTATCAGATGGTCATGCTGCTGCATCGCGACGCAGGCCCACCGGCGCGACCCACAATACATGTCGGCAAAGCTCCTTGTCAACGTCGCTGCGGTCTCCTCATTGGCTTCCCATTCTGCAAGGCAAAGGACAACATTCAGGGAATACAGAACAAGCTATTCGTATGTGCCACGCTCCGCTCATCTGCGCAGAGCTGCGGCTAATCCCATTCCAGCCGATGTTCATGTCTACGATCATCAGTTCCGCGCTCGGGAATCAGCTACAAGTGGCATTTTTGGACATGCGCACCATGTGCGAGGTTCGCGAGCGGCACAGCCGCATGTACAGTTGTGCTCACGTCGCAGATATTGATTAAGATCCCATGGAACACCATCGGCTCGAGCCCGTCGCCATCACTGCTCTTCCAGTGCCTTCTGTCCGGCCTAGTCAAAATGATTACATGCAAAGGAGAAGGCCATCGCAGGACATGTATCGTCAGGGTGATGCGTACGCCGTCGGCGGATACCACCACACGATGCTCGGAAGACCGTCGGCATCCGAGCGAGTCGAGCGAATCAAATGCGCATAGCGCTACTGCTGGTATGGGAATGATCATCCCAAACAAGACCACCGTAACGAACTGCGATATCGAGGTGCTGTACGGCTGCGAAAGTACCGCGATAGACGACCGCGCTTGCTAGCAACAACAGCGACGACGATGACGATAGCGCCGCTTCCTCAGTGGATTCAGCGCGTGCCTGCAGGCGGTTGAAGGTGTGGAGGACGCGCGGAGCGGGAATGACTACGTCGACAAGTTGTCCTTCGGGCGCGCGTCGCTTGCATCCGACCGGTCCGCGTGGGGATTGAAAGGGCGGACGAGCCTGGCCGGGGAGGACAGCAGTGCATCCGGCGGGACTACGAGTGTAAGGTTGCGATGATGCAGAAGTGCATCACGATGCTTGAGCAAGATCTCGAGGATGTGCAGCAACTTGAAAAGCGAT
>NW_024468692.1:0-4362 GCF_001632365.1 Laetiporus sulphureus 93-53
GATGACCATTTACTCCACAAATGCTTGCCTCTGCTTGCTGATCCATGACAAGGCGAAGGGCAAACATGAGGGTCTCGAGAGTCAAGATACCCACAGGCAGCACTGGATTGGCTGCACTGTCATGGTCATCTTGCTCATTGTGCTCATCACGCTCATCGTGCTCATCACGTGCATCATGCTCATCCTCTGGGTTGGCGGGAAGCTTTCCGTAGTGGGCCATGGTGTAGAGATGAGGGGAAGGGGGGTGAAGAGAAGTAGTACACTTTGACGGGGTGGCACCCTGAGGCTGTAATTTATGGACCTTGACAGGTAAGGAATTAGCGAATCAGTGAATATGGATAAGAACATGAGTAGATACATACCAGAATATGATAGAACTGTAAATACTGCATTGGGCACCCGTGCTCATGCAGAGAGTTTGCCGCAATTCACCTAGAGCAATCTTCCTCTGCCGTGGATTGGATACGTGCCACCACAACTCGTCAGTGTTCTCCATTGGCTAGGTACAGAATGGTAAATACCATCGGTGCATGCTGGAACATGGCATCGCTGTTCTGTAATGTATCATCCTGCTCTCCTTCAGCATTGTGTGGTGCTCACATATTTGTCTTGCAGACATCACCCATTATGGCTCCAAAGAGGTGAACCACAGAAGCCGAGCTCAAATTTCTGGAAAGTCAATACCAGACCTACCTTAAGTACAAGGCAAAGAAGGACTTACCACACTTTTGGAATCCAGTATCATTTGAATTCCTCAAGCAGTTCTCGGAGAAAAAAAAGCTGTTTGGCTCAGATGCTGCAATGCTCACACTGGAACAAGCCACTGAACTTAAAAATGCGATCGCCATGCAGAGAGAGGTGAGTCTTTGTTGTCAAGCATCTTCACTGTGTGCTGAGCCAGTCATGAACAGAAAATCGTTAACTGGTTTCGTAATGAGGGGAACAAGGGGAACCGCAGAGCGAGGGATGCTGCCAAGGTAAAGGGATTACATCTGATATCATTGTCAAAGCCAGCAGGCTGTCGTCATCTGCAGCCAGTGGAGCTCTACTCGTGGAAGTATTACGATGAGGAAATCAAGCCTCTTGTCACAGCCGAGATCGAACGCGATGGTTTGGAAAAGCAGCAGACCTTGGCGGTCATCAAGAGGATGACACGTGAGGCATTTGAGAATGAGAGCGTGAAGGTGAAGGATGAAATTCAGGCTGAGATTGATGCACAACATGCGGTGGAAGATGCCAATGCTGAGGAGGCTGATAGTCAACCTTTGCCTCTTCAGTGCCAGCTGTAAGTGTTCGCGTCATATCTATGCAGCATTCTCACAGGCTAGATGAACACAGCACCCTCGACAATGCACCCACGATACTGAGAGGATTTCTCTGTGAACTTTCATGCAAGACCAGCTGGTGCTTCACGGTCCTCAGAGCTGGACCGGCACCACAGGAAGGGGGGGCACTTCGGACCATCAGGTATGTCAACAGTGTATCTGTACACGGCAGTCATATTGATTGACATCTGTGATGAAGCATTCATGAAGGCAAGATGGAGTCCGGGCTTACATTCGCTGACTCAATTGACATCAAAGCGCATTGCATTAAGCCCTTTGCAGAATTCGTTGCAGTTGTCTATCATGAGTTAATCGAGTCATCCACCTGCTAAGTCTCATGCAAGTGTCACAGCAAAGGAAATTCATGCATCATACGTCATTGATGCACCTCAACATATTGCAAGTGCTAACCCAAAGCCATCGGAGAGCCTGTCAAGTGAGCGTGAGGCCGAATTGACCTCCTCTACTGGGCTTGGTGAAAGTCCATCAGCTGAACGTGGCATGCGCCACTCCTCGCTTTCTTCCTCACCACATCTTAACTCAGAATCTCACCTCCCTGACTCTCTTAACTTCCATTCTGAGAGCAATCAGACAGCTGCAGGTCTGATGCTTGACACATCCGGTGGGCCACCTCCTTCATCTGCTGGCTCCAGCAGCAACACGCCCACTACCAATCATGGCTGAGAGAGCGTTGCTGCACAAGAGCTGCGAGCTCTTCTACCAGAGGCTGAGGGCAGTAGCAATGCGATTCTGGACCCGTTCCCTTATGATTTTGCTCAGCTTGAACAGACGAACTTCACGAACATCATCCTTTCACCATGAAGCATGTCGCTATTAAATGATCTCTTTTCAGATTCCACACATCCCTTGAATTTCGACCAGAATGTCACTCAAAATCATGCAATCAGATTGGGCAGCCTCCTTCCTGCAAATGCTAGCTTCAAATTTGATACCGAACTGTCTGCATCCTCCACTCAGCTGCCATCTCAATTGCTCACACCGGCACCTGCTGCATCCTTCATCTCAGCACCACCTGGATTGTTTGTCTCATCTCCATCTGCAGCCTTCACATCAGCACCATCTGCAGGACCTACTGCTTTGATGGTTGCTTCGGTGCCTCAGCCCTCCTCAGTTGGCCCTCCCCAGCACTCTCCGATCGCACTGTCACTCCTTCACGAGCTCTTTGATGGTGAGCCCAATGCAGATAGAGACATCTCAGCCTGCACCACTTCTGCTCCCTCCACATCTGAGGTCCCTCAGCCCCAACTAAAGCTGCCATCCACGCATTCCAAAACTCTGCAGCCTCTGCAAGTGCTCCCTCCTGTCATGTCTGAGATTGTGCAACCATTGCACCCATCACTTCCCATCACATCTGAGCCAGAGCAGCCTGTGGATGTGACATCCCCTGTCATATTCGAGACGCAGCCATTCCTTCCCGCTTCAACTCCGACAACGTCTACGGAAGCCCGCACTCATCCCACATGAAATCGCTGAGCACCTCCATGTCTGGACGCTTCACCACCTTCATTATCAAGACACTTGCCTTCTAGTGTTGCAGAACAATCCACTGTGAAGAATGTCGAGAGCGATGGCACGGTAGAAGCTGAGAAGGGACACAGAAAGGGTAGAGTGAAGGATAAAGAGAATGCAGTGGATGCTGAGGTTAAGAAGGCATTTCATAAGTGAGCAGCTGCATTTCGGGGGGGGGTGTAAGGTGAAAAAGGTGAGGATCTGAGTTGCATGCCCACGACTGCATTTGGTGGTCATGTCGTCTGCATTCGTTGAACCTTGTACATACGAAATCGTTTTCTTTATGTTTGTCTTGTTGCTTCGTGTGGTTGACTGTCTCGTCTATGTTTCTTGGAATGTGCTTTCTTGATATCTTCTTGCATGTATGCTTTCTTAGTGCGGAACTTAGCAGCAAAAAATGTAATTTAATATCTTGTTGTTGCAGCATGAAACATGTTGCGTGTGAAGCCTACAACGGTTCAGCTCTAAGATCTGAATAATGTCCCGAGTGCTACATGGTAACGGTTGTTTTTGTTTCTTCTAAATTGTACTTTGTTGTGCCAGTCCACATCAGTAATACTTGGTGAATGTTGAGATGAAGTCACGTGTATGCATTTCCAAGCCCGTAATGTTATGGGCTCAACTTTTGTAACTGGGACAGAGTATATACGTCATTTGAAAGATCATTGTCTGGTTTTCCTGGAGTGCAGCATGTTCTGGGCTTGGCTTTTGTAACTGAAACGGAGTGTCTACGTCATTTGTAAGATCGTTATCTGGAGTGTAGCACGTGCAAGTTCTGTGCCTGGTCTCAAACAGGCAATGCACATGCGAGCTGTGAGATCTCTATCCAGCATCTGTATTCGAAGGTGATTAGGAACAACCCAACCAATTCTTAAATGAGGGATGTGAAAGGTGGCGCAATAATGCCTGTGCACCGTATTTCTATAAAGAATTCCAGCCCCAGAATGGTCGTGCACCGCCGGCCATGCGGAGGGCAAACCGAAGCCAACCGGCCACCTTTTTTCTGCCTAAAAAGGTAAATTGATGTGTATTTATAAGCGATCGAGCTGTAATGAAAGCGCAATGTATCATGCTACATCGTGATGTATCAGCTATACATCCTAGTACATGGATGCTACATTGATGCTACATTTACAGGACCATGCTGTTGCTGCAGCTATAAATGTATCACGAGTTCTGCTGTCACGTCAGGTAAGTGTTGTATCAAAATGACAGCTAGGCCTGGACTGATTCCATCCTCAAGCACCGCATGCAGTTTGAGCCGCGCGTAGCTGGGCAGTAGCGAGCCCGGAGAAGCACCCCTTGCATACAGTGAGGTTGCATAGTGGGCTTGTATATCCTGGGTTAGCAGTGCCAGTGAGTCGGTGTGTTAGGCTTTCATGATTCCTGGACTTGCTGTAGCCTACCTGTAACGGTTCAAATAGCATTCATCCTCATCTGAGACTAGTATTGTATGAGCACTCACGAATAATGCGGGCCTCATCTGCCTTGCTTTAGTGTATGAGAT
>NW_024468693.1:0-4156 GCF_001632365.1 Laetiporus sulphureus 93-53
CGTGTTGCTGGAGTAACTGGATCAGGTGCAGTGTTGGAAGTGTCGTGTATGGGTCGGTTTTGTGCTGGCTCAATGGCTGTTGTCGCACACGCGGCGCGTTTTAGGGCTTTACCTACCGATAATACGAGTTTATTATTGTTTCACGGCTAGTGTATAGTACAGGAATTGGAGACGGACCTGCGAGGTTATGTTTTTCTGCAGACATTTGTAGAGAGGATTTGAGTAGATTACGCAATATAGTCGGGCCCGTTCGTCCGCGCTTGCATCAGCCCAAGTCAGAACATGCACGCACTAACTGTACGATACTCTTATTCTCAATCACGCTCTCGACTATATTTGCTCTCCTCGAAACATTCCAGTGATCCATTGGTGATTTATTTGGTCTTCTCATCCAGGCATCGAGGAGCTAGAGGAGCGATGAGGGTGCCTTCACTAGGATTGAGGAGCCGGGCCATAGGGTCCCCGTTTCCAAGTCGGCACCAGTCACGACGCAATCAAAGAGGTTCGCAACCTCGAAGGTCACGAGGTACTGTCCATTCTACATGTGAAATTGTCGTCAAGGTCATTGTAGGCATCCGAAAAATGTGATTGCGCACCTTAACTTTGCACTCTCGGAGACACACAGCGATGAGATGATGTCCTTCACCCTCCCCTGGACGCTGCCGACTTGCTCCACATCCCCCCGGCCCGTTCGGGATCCCTTCGATATCTCGTCGAGCGTTTCGAATAGCCGGGGTCCGATGAGGCCGAGCGCAGATATGACCACTCCGGTCCATATGAATCTGCAACCCAAATGGTCGTTCGTAAGCGAATACAAGCAATCGGTCATAAACGAACACTTGCCCTGCATGGTGTTAGAGTCATAGGACTCGTCCGAGGGACCTCGTGACAAACGCTTATGCCTCTTGACAACGCTGGACCTCACACAAGCAGCACACGGTGGATGTCTCCAGATGCGAACGACGCGATTAGGTACGCTCACGCTCGGTGGTCATCTCGCGTGCGGAGTGGCCAATAGCGGAACCGACCACACGCTGAGCAAAATAATCAGAGTCGAAGTCCTCGTATTGATAGCAGACGTACCATGCTCGATCTGCGATCGAGAAGTCTACCAGAGATTGGCAAGCAAGAGGAACGTTGGAGTGCTTGCCATGAAGGCGAACGGAGTAGAATGAGAGGTCGTGAAGTGCAGCGTCATTAAGCGAAAGAAGAGCACGGCGAGATGGGATCGGATAAGAATCGCGAAGGAGAATGCTACAAGGCGGCTCATAAGAGAGGCGAATGAACGAGACAGGTTAGCAGAACCCCACAATCGACATGATCCAGCACGCACCACCATCCCGACTTAACCCTTCTCACGAAAACGCTCGCCTGCTGCCCTTCCGTGCTGCGACAGCCGGATACCACACGAACGCCTTTCGGCGGGATGCATGAGCACCTCAAAGCATGATGCACTTCTCCTTCATCATTTTTGACAGCTCAGCGACCTCGGTTTTGCGGCTATGAGCGCAGACGAGCGCATTTCTGCGGCCAGCATGAGAATAATACTGTTCCGCGGGGCCCGGGGGATGCCCACGAGCGCATCGAAGGCTCGCATCATCTTTCTGCCTGCAGTATTCGATACCTGTGCGCGAGAGTAGAGGATAGCGAGCTTTCCGTTGAACGCATGCAACAGAGCAGTTGAGCTAGCGACGCGAGCAGAGCATTTCCTGAGAGTGCCGATGGCGAAGTGGGGAGAAGACTTCGCATTCCACCATATTCATGACTGATCGAATGTCCACAAACAATAAGCTAAGAGTCGCCGAGACGAGGAAGAGAAAAAGCAGGAAGGATGCCTCGTCAAAAGGCTGGACATGGTGGACGAGTGCTAGCGCTTAGCGCTTAGCGCTCAGCGCTCAGTACTAGCACGGGTTGATGCCATCATTGATGTCGACCGTGTAGCAAGTACTCGCGCGTCTGGGCTTTCCTCAGTCAACATCTCCGTCGTTCTCGCTTTCGGACACCATGCGCGTAGTGGAGCTCCGCTTCACGCAACTGCACTAGGTAAGCGATCCACGCCCGCTTGTAATAAATGGCCGATCCATCCAAAACTTTACAACTTTGTTTTTCATTTAGTTACACCATGACTCCGACCGTCGTACACTAGGACTTGCTATTGCCACGACACAATACCGAGTGTCCCGCTTTTTCGACGTGCAGCACGACCATCCAACTCGGGGAGCCCTTCCTGGCTGACGGCTCGAGGGAGGGATCGCTTCGTCTATTTTTACCGCCTAAACGGTGAGCACTGCAAGTGCTCTTCCTATTCCTCGCCTTCACAGGCCACTTGAATCGCAAATCGGCATGAAAGCTGTGCGTCAGCAGTTGCTGTTATCAAGCTTAGCCCGGGCCGTATATACGGACTGACGAGTTAGTGCAAATGCTGTGCGGACATCCTGACAGCTCTGTGTCGCCCACTTGCGGCCTGGCGTCCATCCATTCAACGAAGCTGCGGTGTCGTTACCGCAAGCCATCTACCATAGCCTCAAGCTTCGCTTAAAACCTGATTCTCACTTGCAGGCACTGCACTTGTAGGCAGGCGAAGGCGCGATGTACAGTATCCCCGAGTGCACGCGTTATGTGAGCGATCATGAACGTTCAGCACCTGAAATAGACATCTTTGTCCAGTAGACACTTACTTCTAGCGTCACGGATATGGCACGAATGCGGTACATCAGCGAACGCTTCCATTCCAACCCTGGGCTGTGACTATGGGAATGACAGGGCGCAGCTCCTAGGTGTTCGAGGACCAGGACGTCCTTGCGTCTTGCGTCTGCATCTTTCAACCCTGTGTACGTGCGTCCTACGCATACTGGGGTACTGCTAGAGAGCTTCATTCTGTGGCATAGCCTCAGCGGCAAGGACGGGCAGGCAACGTCATGGCCGCACTCGTGGTGTCTGCGCCAGTGCAGCAATGTGGTCCACTTACGAGTCTTTACGGTATGTGTGGTCTGATACTGTCAATCTAATATCATACCCTGATGGGAAGTGTACGTGACGAAGCGCGGCGCCCCGAAGCTTCTCCGGCCATCCCCTTTGCCCTCACTCCGTCCCGTAGCAGTGCTCACATATGCGATGTTCGTTGAGGCATGGCATGTCTATGACGCTGTGCAGAACAATGGCCGTTCCAAGAACTGCCGCGAGTTTTGAAGCGGTGCAGCAATGTCCGCAGAGTCTCACGTTTACGAAGAGACTTCTAGCCGGGCGCTGTGTGTGGGAGTTTAGATGAGCCTCGCCGATGTCCATCCATCTGCAAGGCACATACGATCCTGACTCTGTGCGTTGTAATGTGCGTCGGCCATAAGCATGCACCTAGGGACACACATGCTGACTTTGAGACAATGAACTGTCCGCGCTATGCATGTAACGCCTCACCTTTTGCCCGTGCCTGAAGGCGCCCAGGTACACATGATTCTGCTTCATCGGCCGCTAATCATACTGCTGGGCTGTGCATGATCAATGAACAGACTGCGTGCGTACAGCACCTGCAAACAGGACCCTGGTTGAACAGTTGAATGTCTGTGTGATCTTTGCAGAGCAATGCACGTGGTCATATGGGCGTTATGTGGATTTCATGGAAGATATGGTATACAGAACCACAAACCACGTTGCAATGCGATGAGACGGGTACATATATACGTGGATTGCGAGAGCCAGTTTGGAAACTCACACCTATGACCATCCTCCACTCCAGCGCTATGGAATCCATCAAACAGATGCTGAAACGTCTCGCAGACAGGACGAAAAAATGGAGAATTAGCTCACGACGGCTTGTACAAATCGTGAGTGGGAAAGCGCCACGTATGCGTTCTTGACGATTCATGCGCTGCGCTGCATTAGGTCAAGGGTGAGGCGGGCAAATCTGGCTCATCGGCGACGAGACCTCTGCCGCAGCTCCCGATCGAGGTGTGGGAGAACGTGATTGACCATCTGTGGGACAAACAGTGGACTTTGCTGGAGTGCCACCTCGTCTGCCGAGCATGGTACCCTCGCAGTCGCTTCCACTTGCACAGGAGTATCTGGTTCGTGAGTAGCAAGGGTGTGAAGGCATATGCGAAGGCGCTGAATCAGACGCCCGAGCTGTCAGAGCGGGTGCGCAATATGTTCATATTGGGCA